>NC_056522.1:112825148-112853678 GCF_019175285.1 Sceloporus undulatus | reverse complement strand
CACTATTTGTATTATCCAGAATAACAAATTCTGCTTCCCCCTCACATGTCAAGGTGAATGGTAACCTAGGCCTCTCAAGTTGGCAACTGATACAAGAAATCTCACAAGGAGTTCTCCCGCCTTCTGACAATAAAAGTACAAGCATGATAAATTAAATGACCATTCACTGTTCCTACATGATGCCTATGGCAGTTGTCTCACTCTGTTTAATGGTAGAGCCAATCCTGTCTATTTCACAACCATATTGAATTCTCACAGAACACCAAAATATATTATATATTATATGAACTTCCTTCATCCAGAATTCCAAAATCCAAAGTACTCAAAAAACCAAAACTTTTTCTCACAGAACACCAAAATATATATTATATGAACTTCCTTCATCCAGAATTTCAAAATCCAAAATACTAAAAAAACCTAATAAAACTTGTTTTATGTGTGTTTGAGATAGTGACACTTTTGCTTTCTGATAGTTCAGTTTATACAAATTCTGTTTCATGCACAAAATTATTAAAAATGTTGTATAAAATTACCTTAAGCCTATGTGTATAAGAAACATAAATGAGGTTTGTGTTTAGACTCATGTCCCATCTCCAAGATCTCCCATTATGTACCTATATGCAAATACAGGTATTCCAAAATTAAAAAATAAAATAAAAATCCAAAATCCAAAAGATGTCTGGTCCCAAGCATTTTGAGTAAGGGAGAGTCAGCCTTTATATAACCAAACCACCAAGGAACTTATTACTCTCTTAACTTTAGTCCCACAGATCTATGTGTACAGGTCAGCTCCTTATTAATAAACTGGGAACTTGCACACAAAAGAAATAGCGTGTTTTCATAAAGTCTTTCTTGATTTGCTGTAAAGTTTCATGTCTTAAGATTTACTGGTTACTGGCTACTCCCAGTCAGAAGACATTGCAGAAGGGGGTATCCTATCCCCCCTTGAACATTGTCCTTGCCCCCAGATTCACAAGGAAAGCTTTGGGACACATCTCCCCGCTGGTCATGGATTGGCGTTTGGGAGGGGGTGTTTGGTAACCATCCAGCTGTTCTTGTTCACCTAAGGACAAATAAAGAGTATTTACTTTTGTCTGGGATGAGACTGATGGCTGCTGCTGCTGCTTCTCCCCCAGATACAGAGGAACAAATGATTCCCAGGCACACTCTAGTGACCCATCAGTGTCTGAGGTGCAGAGCTGTACCTGGGTATTCCTCCCCCCTACTCAGACTGTCATAGATTGGGTAGTAGGATACTGGACCTCAGCCATGATTTCAACTTTTCCAGTAGTGGAGGGGGTTGTAAAATGTGAATTCTCATCAAATAATTAGTTTAGCCAAAAAAAAAAAAATTCCAGTGTTTCTGGGAGCTCCTTAAATAGTTGTTGCTGCCTCATGTTGAGCTTGAAAGTGTGAGAAACATTTTGTATGGTCTTCACAGACATAATTAACAAGGAACTTAATGAGTCACTGTCTCAGCCTGCTTGCTTGCTTGCATGCAAGCTTTTGTTCTTTTCAACTTCCTTCTTTTTGAACAAAAATGTTCTGAGACATGTAGTTCAAAATATGTTATTTTCCTTATTTTATTATAGGGGAAATGGTTTCCTGAGGATTAATGAGACACACACATCAAAGTGGAGATAATTAGAAGATGGTGTCTTGAGCAACAAAGACAGCGATGAGTATATCCACTTTTTGTTCAGGGTTAGAGCCACACGTTGTCCAAAGGCCCTTTGCTTATCACTCTTTAACTTGTTTCAGAAATGAAAACAGTAAAATAGTATGCATAATGACAAGATGTTTTAACCAAATGTTTTAGTTCACTTGTTAAGAGGATGAATAGGGGAAAATATTGCAGCATTTTGTTGACACAAAGCCCAGTCCAGCAAGATTTTTGAAAATGGTGGGGACTATTTTGTTAGATGAGATCCAATCTCATCAGGTGATTTTAGACTTTGGTCTTAATAATTTTATGGTGACTTTCTGCCTTTCTTCATCTATAGAAAGCAATTCCTTCAAAAGGACTTAATGAGGCAGTGTTCTTTAGTAAGCCAACCTTTAGTAAGCTCATTTTGCCAAATGTTGCCTTGGACGTCTGCAACAAAATCTTAATCTGAGCGAATTTCCTAATCCATGTATGCCAAAGGTTGCACACAACCATCCAATGGTATTTGGGGGGAAAATGTGTAGCAGCCCAACTCCTCCACAGGCTGAACATGAGTCAGCAGTGTGGTGTGGCAGCTAAAAATATGATTCTAGGCTACATCAATAGGAATATAGAGTCTACAGCAAAAGAAGTAATAGTACCACTCTATTCTGCTTTGGTCAGATCTCACCTGGACTACTATGTCCAGTTCTGGGCATCATAATTCAAGAAGGATGTTGACAAGCTGGAGCGTGTCCAGAGAAGGATAGCCAAAATGGTGAAATATCTGGAAACCATGCCCTATAAGAGGTAGCTTAGGAAGCTGGGTAAGTTTAGCCTGGGAAGAAAAGGTTAAAAGGTGAGATGATAACCATGTTTAAATATTTGAAGGGATGTTGTATTGAGGATGGAGCAAGCTTATTTTCTGCTGCTCTAGAAACTAGGAAATGAAGCAATGGATTCAAACTCCCCAAATTCTATGATTCTACAATTCCTCCTCCTCCGCCTCTATGACACCACTATAATGGCGTGAAAGGAGAATTAACCAACACAGATGTAGCTCTCTTGAAAAATGTTTTGCTACCCATTAATCACATTTGCTGCTAACAGCACTCCCACATTAGCCATGCATGGAAATCATCGATCAAAGCATGGCAGTGGCCAAACTTGTCCATTATATCATCCCACCTGGTCTTCATACATGCTGTAACACAGAGAGAAAAGAAGCCAGAAGGAGACAGGAGCACTCACCCCCAGAATGAGTTACCATAACTCTGAGGATAGGAGTCCTCTATGGAAAACCGAAGGCTT
Source organism: Sceloporus undulatus (assembly GCF_019175285.1). Lineage (NCBI taxonomy): Eukaryota > Metazoa > Chordata > Lepidosauria > Squamata > Phrynosomatidae > Sceloporus > Sceloporus undulatus. The sequence continues at coordinate 112,850,722 of NC_056522.1, read as the reverse complement.
TCCCTAAGGGAAGAATTCAGAAAGAAACAATCCTATGGAAGCAATGTGTCCATGGCAAGCAATTTCCATAACACTGTACAAAACACATTTACTCTGCTGTCTTAGCAAAGAGAGCAGTCTTTTTGCAACCAAGAAGGTCATGGACCATATGGATATGAAAGAATGGAAAAGACAGTACATTCAGTGGGAAGGGGGAGGCAATACAATGGAAAGCAGAAGGTGTGGAGTTGAGTGCAACTCTGGAAAGATGCTCACAGGGCAGCAATAACTGGATGAACAAGGGAGATAACAAGAGAATGAACACAGGCCTCCCAGCACACCATAGAGCAACACAGACTAGAAAGACCAACCACTGGGCATTTAGACCATATTACACCATTAGTTTTTATGTGCTATAATAAATTTTGAGACTACTGAAATATAAGAATCTGCCTTATGACTGAGTTATACCATTTGTTCATTTAACCTAGTATTATCAGCTCTGCCTGGCAGCAATGGCTCACCTAGATTTCAGGGAAGACTCTTTTCTAGCCCTTCCTGGAGATTCAGTATTCCCTGATGGCCACCCATCCAAATACCAGCCAGGTCCTGAACATCTTCTGAAATCCTATTGGATCAGTTGTGTTCAAAATAGTATGGTAAGATTCTTTGTCCCACAGAATCCTTATTGTTTTTGCTGCAATGGGCTAACATGGCTACCCCTTGGGAAACTGTGCCAGCCATTTTGCTTTTTACACATTTGAGTAAGAAGGTATCCAATAGCCCTGTTAGATAATGCAGTTCTGCATTTGTTCAAAACACAATGGGTCACCTTGAAACCCAGATGGCACAAAGCATAGCTTTACCTCCAAGTGGAATGGGACCATCAGAGAAAAGGATCTCTGGTCTAAATATGTTTTTGTCTAGCCCTTTCCCACTCACCTCACATGAAGGCAGCAGACAAGCTTAAGGAACACAGGGGAGGCTGTGTGAAACTGGCACAGACAGGAACACACATTTATGTCTTTCAGCAGAGGGAAGTGGTCAAGTGCCTGGCATCTCTGTATTACACTACCCAGTGCCACCAAAGGCAGCCATTGCACTCTGCCTGATAGGGTTGGCCTGCTGTGGCTATGAATGCCATATGAGAGGCAGAGAATGAATAAGTGCCACTTTGTTCACCATTGCATGTCTCTATTGAATTGTGTTGCCCTTGTTACATCTGTCACACCTGTCCACACACCTATCAGGCATTCAGAAAAGGCACTGAAGCCTGGTTATGAACCCGAAGTGACAACCTGATAGACAAACAGTTGGGTCTGTACTGTTCACTATTGCTAGTGTAGGTTTGCTTGCAGACTGCATAATTTGGGTGGTATCTTTCGATGAGGAGTTGATAAAGTTCATGCTTGATGCTATGTATATTCTCCAATGTGGTTTTTTCAGCCTTCAGTCGCTCCAGACTTGCTAGATTCTGCTTTCTCTGGCCAAAGAAACAAAAGGGGAATTGGCTCTTCTAAAAATCTCCAAGAGATGACAGCTTTTAAATAGACTGCAATCCTTCCTGCACTGTTTAACATAACAATTAATTTTTCAAACCCAAAGGCTTTTTCATAAGACACAATTCTAGGACTATGATTCCACTTCAATTGCCATGGCAATGTCCTGTTGAATCCTGGGGCTTGTAGTTTGTGGAGGCCCTAGAATTCTCTTGCTAAAAATTCCAAATATCTCTCCCTCCTTAAACTGAAAATCCCAGAATTCCACAGGATGAAACCTGTGGCATCATAGCACTGTGATGTGAAAGGGCCTTAGATATCTTTTGTGGTTATCATCCAATCATTCCTTGTTTGGCCTCTGGATTCTAGGTGGAAACTGGAGGCAAGTAAGTATGTGTAGCAATCAGTGGGTTTTCTTGACACAGTGGTGTCAGGAAAGTGAATTTGTTATGTGGGTTGTTCCAGTCCGTACAGACAGACCAAAATCAAGCTGCTTCAGGTCACTTTGGAGGTATGCTGTTGTACAGGGCCTAAGTCTGAATATATCAAAATTTATTAGGCTAAGGAGATAATTCATTTATAAGCTGAATATTGATGTTGTTGAACAACTACAGACACAAATAAGGCTTATGGGCTGTTTTTCCAACTGATAGGTGGAGGGAAGCAGTCAGTCAGACAAGCTGATATTATGGTAAGTTCAAGAAACACAAAAAGAGGCAATGCTTGAGGCACAAGATTCACAAATATAGCAACCTGTCAGAAATTTGCTTTCAATCCATTGTTGCTGCTGTAAATACTTTAAAGTTGTATGCTCTAGATTTCATTAAGTGTCCAGAGTTTCTTTGGTTTATCGACAGAGAAGAAAGGAATAAGAAGGTTGATCTCAACACAGTGACAGGTTGAGTAGAATATTATTCATTTGATAGAAACTAACACTAGCAGACTATAATATGATACAGAAATATGGAAATTAACTTGAGTCAGCTCTTTGGGCAACTAGCCATTTTTTCTGGCTTTGATAATGAACAGATTTTTTATGTTCAACTTCACTGCTCTCTAAAGTTCTAATGTACAGAGAAGCCACAATAAATGTCGGCTCTTTTTTAAAACAAGCCACAAACTCAATGAATTGAAATATAGATGGATAAATCTAGAGAACAGATTTTACAGAGAATCTGGTGGTACCACTATTGACTTTAAGGGATTCCTCTAAAGTCTTAGGTTTTGTTTTGTTTTGATTCTTACATAATAATTGTACCAATGGATGTTCTACCCACAGAATAAATTGAAGTGTTGTTCCTCTGTGGGTTAAGAAGGTTTGGAGCATGCAAGAATCTGTATGCCATGGGAACTAAGATAGGAGATAATGGCCCGGAACAGACGGGCCTTTGCGACGCCCTCGTCACGTGCGAGGGATGCCTGGTGGGTGGAGCACCCACACACCCGGCAACCCTTGCATGTGACGGGGGCGCCGCAGCTGCGGTGCGCCCACCAGACAGGGTGCGTAATGATGACATCGCAACTGCGCTGCTTCCAAACGGGGTGGTGCAGCTGCAACGTCACTGCGCCGGCTCTGGCACTTTGTAGCATCGCAGCAACACCACAAAAAGGAGCCGCTTCCAGGTGCTCCTTTTTTGCTCCACAGCAGCACCACACAATTCGGTTGCTGTGGCGCTCCTGCAGAGCAAAGAGAGGCGCTGGGGAGGTGCCTCTTTTTGGCGCTCTGTACCGCGCCAATATTTTAGAAACAAGAAAAGCTATTGTAATTACTTTATTAGTAATAATGCTAGTTGTTGGTGTTGCGTGTCTCCAAATAATGTTTGACGTATGGCAACCCTAAGGTGAACCTATCAGAGGGTTTTCTTGGCAAGTTTCTTCAGACGGGGTTTGCCATTACCATCCTCTGAGGCTGAGAGAGTGTGACTTGCCAAGAACACCCAGTGGGTTTCTGTTTTAGGGATAGAAAGCTATTGTATCATTTGGACTAAAACCCAGAATTGAACCCTGATCCCCAGAGTCATAGTTCAACGCTCAAACCACTACACCATGCTGGCTCTAATAATGCTAGTTAATTAATATGCAAATAAATAGGAGCAAAAGTGACAAAAGAGACTGATTTTAGCAACACTTGCAAAGCTTATTCTTAAAAATAATTCATCCCCCTTATTCCTTGTTGTGTTGAAAAAGTTAATAGTTTTTATTACCAGTGGCAACTGGTTGCTCAAACTTCAGTGGGGTTCTGAGGTCTGGGTTTTAGTCCAAATGATACAATAGCTTTCTATCCCTAAAATAAATTCAGCATTATAGATAGATCTTTAAAGTCTGGATTAAAATTCAGAGTGTGTGACTTAGCAGCATACTGTCAGCAAAGCCCATCTGTCACTGACTATTACTCATGGCAACACTAACTCTCTGTGCTTCTTGTTGCACCACTGGTTATTTTTCTGTAATTTCTCTTAGTTTGATCCACTGTCATACCAAGTTCCAGTGCAGTTGTCCCAAAATTTTGCAGCTTGTCCAAAGTATAGTAGCTGTGCAGACAACTGTCTACTTTAGGCAAACATATCTCTTTGTTTCCCACTATTGTGCTACTGAAAAATCTTAGGGGAAATATTGTTTTTATGCGGGGGGAGGGGGGTATGGCAGTATGTAGGGAATTGCTTTCCTAAACTAAAAGCCCTTATCTGAGTACAAGAAGTGATATTTTTATCCCAGGAACACACACATATATGTGTGTGTGAAGAAGGACTGGTGGAAATGGTGTGACTTAAAAGTTGGTATAAGTGAAACAGCATTATGCTGTAAAAGATTTAAAGATAGCCCATCTAAGTTAAAGCCAAGGGTGACTGCCCCCTATTATCAGGCACCATGGACCAGGGCCAACAAGACTCCTGTGTTGTTGAGCTACCCAGCAAACTATCAATCAAAAGAGTCCTATTTCATAGCTTTATTTTGCATTCATTTAGCCCTGAATATTTTCCCTTTTCCTTGATGTATTAATTTTACGATTTTAGAAATTTGATAATGTTTCATTTATTATTTTTTCACTGTGTTTGTGGTAGTCATATTCTTAACTGCTTAAATTGGTGGCATTCTTATTATTATTAGTAGCAGTAGTATTCACTGTATTCTGTGGTTTTTACTGTTTTGTAAAAACATACATGGTAGTATGCAAAATTCATAATGACCTGCCTGACAGTTGTGAGCCCCACCACTATCACATACACCCCTTAAAAATAGTCCTGAGGTCCTTGCTCTAAGCTTTACTTTCTTAGTATATTTAAAAGAATGCAGACATATGTCTAAACACATTACACCATCTAATCTGAATAAATATATCTGAACAATTATTTCACATTTTCTTTGAGAAGGGACCCAAGGCTACTCACAAATAAAAATATTTTTTAAAATATTACAATAAAAATTCAAAACAGTTAAGAAAGAATTGAAAGATATTGCTATGTTAGTCTGTAGAATCAGTATGTCTAGAGATCTTGAAGCACCTTTGAGACTAACTGAAAGGGAGAAGTTGGCAGCATGACCTTTTATAGACTAAAGTCTACTTCCTCAGATGCCTTCAAACAACTTAGAAAGCACTGCCTTAAACCACATTCTGATTGCAACTAACAACTGCATGACTAACCAAAGCTAAATTATGTTACACTTGTGTCCTGTTGATTACAGCATGAACGTAACAGTTCTGTAATCAAGATCAGTAAAAATCCGAAGTACTCAACTGTAGTAGAATCATACCTAGTTATATTGAACCTCGATGTTTTTGTTGTGTGCCTTCAACTCATTTCCAACTTATGGCAACCCTAAGGGAAACCTATCACAGAGCTTTCTTGGTAAAATCTGTTCAGAAGGGGTTTGCCTTTGTTTTTCTTTGAGGCTGAGAGAAGGTCACCCAGTGGATTTCCATGGCCAAGCAGTGATTGAAACCTTGGTCTCCAGAGCCATAATACAACACTTAAACCTCTAAACTACACTAGCTCTCTAAACCTCTGTTAATTCAATTATTTCGTTGGTACGGTTTATTTATTTACAGAAACATTTATCTATCACTTTTTGTCTTCCATATATACATTTCTGTTCTTTTAAAACATTATTCACCTTTCTATATCTACTTGCATCTTTGTAACCCTTTTCATTGTTTATATTGGACAACAATTATACTTCTTCTGGAAACAGCATATAGAACTAGATGATCTTTCACATGAAGTGGAAGAATCAGCCAGTCTAAAGGACAAAAAATAGAAAATACAGAATCAAACCTTGACTGTGTTATGATTTTAAACAAAGCCTGGAATTAATTCAAATTTAATTTGTTGCTCACAATTCATTCTAATATTTAACTCATTTTGAAAGTAGTTACTTTTAATCATTTTAGCATCAATGACATTAATGGTTTAAGTAACAATTAATATTTTACTAGACCTGTGTGTTACTTCATCCCACATGATTTTGTAAGTAAACTTGTTTTATTATTCACTTTAACCAAGTGACTGTGTTTGATTGGGGACAAATGGAACTGGGAGATAAAATGGACCTAGCTTTTCCTGCTCACCCATATTCCGCTGTGTTTGCTCTGCTAGTGATCTCTCCCACTTTCCTGAGTTTCTAGCAGTTCTCAAGAAAGTGATATTTCCAACAGTCTTGAACATTTGGAGCATTTTAGTTATTTTATTTTTTTTAATTTAAAAGTAATACATTGCTAACTTGTAACTAACAAATAATAAAACAAATTAATCTCATAATGTTCATTAAACTGGGTTTAAAAAGCTAGTGTGATATAATAGTTTGAGTGTTGGAATAAGGCTCTGATATAATGGGGTTCCAATCCTCACTTAGCCATGGAACCCCTGTGGTTGACAAGAAAACCCTCATATAGGGTTTCCAGAAATTGAAGCTGACTTGAAGGTACATAACAACAAGAAGCTTTATAAAGCACTGACATAGTATTGCTTCAGAAGATATGTCTACTCCTTTGTCTCAGGGTTTCAGGTCATCAACTTTGACTTATGACGACCCTATGAATGAATGATCTCCAAGAGCCCCAACCATAAACAGCCTTCCTCAGGTCTTCCAGACTCAGCTTCCTTGATTGAATCAATCCGCCTCCAGTGCAGTCTCCTTTTTTCCTACTCCCTTCCAGTTTGCCATGCCTTACAAACTTTTCCAGTGAGTCATGTCATATCATGATATGTCCAAAGTACAAAGGCCTTAGTTTAGTCACTTGGTTTCTAGCTATTTGCTCTAAGGCCCATTCATTTGTCATTTTAGCAGTCAGCAGTAACTGTAGAACTCTTTTCCAGCATCACATTAAAAATGCATTAATTCTCTTCCTGTCAGCTTTCTTCGTTGTCTGTATCTGCTTAATATGTCTGAGTTTCTCCATAAAGTCCTACACCACTTCCTCATGGTGGCATAGAAGTGACCCTGGTCTCTTGAAGGCCATACCAGAAGAGCACACGTTCTGGCAGGTTCTACCAAGCTGGTAAGGCTTCAGCTGGAATTGTCTTGAAGGCACATATCAACAATATCTGACCTTATGTCTAAGAAATTGTCATCATATTTCCATAACTATTGTTCAGTACTTCCATGCTCTACCTGTTGTAGGAAACTGGATTTCTCTTCAGTGAAGACTGAGAAACAGACCTTTGACAAGTCAGAAGAAATGCCTTTACAGAATTTCGTCTTAGTCCTATAGAGCCGTGTGAGAGTTTTTGAGCTTCTTAATATTCTTTTCCAATACTCTATCCAGTGTTTTTTTCTTAGAAGAGAATAAGTCTAGGCATAATCACCCACATAAAGACACTAAGTGCCCTGAGGTTAGATTAGCCCTACATCCACATGTGAAATTGATGAGGCTGCTTGGCAAGAAAACAGAAAGTTTGGTTTCCTGTCTTCTCAAAGCAGTGTCGTCCGGTATTTAAGGAACTAATAATGCTTGACTTTGGCTGGTGGAGGGCAGACGGGGATGGGAGCGTTTTCTCATACAAACCCAGGCTGTTCTTTGGAAGTTTGCACCACACAGACCAATTTGTAGTAACAAACAAGGCCAGTGAAGTGCATTTTTGTTCTCAGCTGGCTGACAATTTTTCTGTGACTGAACCAAGATAGGTACCAGCCTTTTAGCAGTTTGTGCCAGACATTACAATTAGAGGCAACCAGCGGGTCAAATTCATGATAACTGTGAAAAGGATGGCCACATCTTGTAAAATCTATTAATAGGAACCCTGGTTGGGGCTAGGAGTGGGATATTTTTAGATCATAAGATGTCACTGGGGACAAGAGTTTAATCCTTTCCCCTACAAATCCTTCCTCTTTGCCCCATAACAAGAACACAAAGGCCACTATTCCAGTATTTGTAAAGCTATTTCAAAATTAATTTGTTACAGTTCCAAACCTACCCAAAGCACTTTAGTTACCAATATAGATGCAGGGTTTTTTTAATTGGCTGTTCAGAAGCAAGTAAATCAGCTAATTTAAGAAATATCCAGATGTGATCAGATGCTGTCCTGTGATATAAAACACCCTAATGAGACCACACACACTTTAACTGTAAAAGTAACTAAATCTATTACATCTCAGAATGAATCATGCTATCACTCATTATGTTATAATCTTAATGTCACTAAATTATGTTTCCTCCTGTCCTCCTTCCTTGTTGTTATGTGGCTTCAAGTAGACTGACTTGTAGTAACCCTTTCATAGGATTTTCTTGGCAAGATTTATTCAGAGTTTGATACTGGCTTTCTCTGAGGCTAAGAGATTATAACTTGCCCAACATCATTCAAAAGATTTCCATAGCTGAGCAAGGAATCAAACCCTGGAGGTTTGTTCCAGCACTCAAACCACTACATCATGCTGGCTGTCCCCCTCTTCCTCCCCTTCCTTACTGTTGTTGTTATGATTTTTATTTATATCCCCGTCTTTCCCCAAAACTGGGACTTCAGGTTGCTTGGTTATTGCAAATAATAAGCACAAAAAGGAGTTAATTATTTGTAACTAGTTACTTTTGAGCTCTGGCTTACTCCTTGTACAATCAGCAGCTGAGCTTTTTCCTTGTTTAGAAACACAGAGTCCTTTTTCTCTGCTGCTATTTGCTGTCATTATTTCCTTGACTTGCTGCTATGTTGATGCCATTCAAACAAGTGAAAACAAAACTTGACCTTTCTGAGAAAAATCATCCCAAGTAATTGCAAAATTTACAGAAGTCACTTGGCCATTCTGTGAATTTGAAGTCACTTGGCCATTACCAAAGTCACTTGACCATTCTGTGAAGTCACTTGGCTATTCTGGAATTTACTAAAAAAAAAACAAAAAAAACCAACCTATGGCTTTGTAATATTAAAAATGAAACTCATAAAAAAGTGAACTCATCAAAACTAAGTGCACTAATTGGAACTAGGGCCCTCAACAGACAGGCCCTTTAGCACATCCTGGATACGTGCTAGGGTTGCCTCAGGGCATCCTTTACAGACACCCCGCAACCCTAGCATGTAACTGGGGCGTGATAATGACGGCGCCCTGTGTATATGGGTGCCATCATATTATGTTGTCCCCATCTTCAAAAAGGGGAAAAAAGAGGATCCAAACAATTATCGTCCAGTTAGTCTGACATTGATACCAGGAAAGATTCTAGAGCAGATCATTAAAAAGAGAGTCTATGAACATCTAGAAGGCAATGCCATAATCACAAAAAGTCAACACGGGTTTCAGAGAAAGAAGTCATGCCAGACAAATCTAATCTCTTTCTTTGATAAAATTACTAGCTTGGTAGATGAAGGGAATGCTGTGGATATCGTATATCTTGATTTCAGTAAGGCTTTTGACAAAGTTTCCCATGACATTCTTGTTAACAAGTTCATAAAATGTGGGCTAGACAAGGCAACTGTTACATGGATTTGTAATTGGTTGACTGTCCAAACGCAAAGGGTGCTGAACAATGGCTCCTTTTCATCCTGGAGAGAAGTGACCAGTGGGGTCCCACAGGGTTCTGTCCTGGGCCCAGTGCTATTCAACATCTTTATCAACGACTTGGATGACAGAATTGGAAGCCTTCTTATCAAATTTGCAGATGACACCAAATTAGGAGGAGTCGCTAACACTCCAGAGGACAGGATCAACATTCAAGATGACCTGAATAAACTAGAAGGTTGGGCCACAGCTAACAAAATGAACTTCAACAGGGAGAAATGCAAGGTACTGCACTTAGGGTGGAAAAATAAAATGCACAGATATAGGATGGGAGACATATGGCTGAACGAGACTATGTGTGAAAGGGATCTGGGAGTCCAAGTAGACCACAAGCTGAACATGAGTGAACAGTGTGATGCGGCAGCTAAAAAGGCCAATGCAATTTTAGGCTGCATCAGTAAGAGTATCGTATCTAGATCAAGGGAAGTAATAGTGCCACTCTATTCTGCTTTGTTCAGGCCCCACCTGGAATATTGTGTCCAGTTCTGGGCACCACAATTCAAAAAGGATGTTGAAAAACTGGAACGTGTCCAAAGGAGGGCAAGTAAAATGGTGAAAGGTCTAGAAAGCATGTCCTATGAGGAACGACTTAAGGAGCTGGGGATGTTTAGCCTGGAGAAGAGAAGGTTAAGAGGTGATATGATAGCCCTGTTTAAATACTTGAAGGGATGTCATACTGAGGAGGGAGCTGACTTGTTTTCACTTGCTCCAGAGACTAGGACCCGGAGCAGTGGATGCAAGCTACAAGAAAAGAGATTCCACTTCAACATTAGGAAGAACTTCCTGACAGTAAGGGCTGTCCGACAGTGGAACAAACTCCCTCGGAGTGTAGTGGAGTCTCCTTCCTTGGAGGTCTTTAAACAGAGGCTAGATGGCCATCTGTCGGAGATGATTTGATTTGGATTCCTGCATGGCAGGGGGTTGGACTGGATGGCCCTTGCGGTCTCTTCCAACTCTATGATTCTATGATTCTATGACATCACAGCCATGCCGCAGCCAAACAGCACGGTGTGGGAGTGACAAGCTCATGCTGCTGCAGGGCGCTTGTGGCACCCTTTCAGCTGCGCCGGAAAGAGCTCCGAAACGGAGCTCCTTCCTGGGGAGTGCCTTGTTCCCGCAGCCACAAAACGGCTGTGGGAATGAAGCCGGGGGGAGGGGGGAAAGGGGCCGAGTGGCCACTTTCTCTCCTGGCAGTGGCTCCCTGGGGTGTCCTGGGGCATGAAGCCCCAAGGACACCCCTTTCCAGGCAGGGGGAAAGCAGCGTTTTGCCGCTTCCCCAAGGCCTGGAAATGCGGCGGATCAGGACCTCCAGGGCTGCCACTGTGGCTGCTCAGGCCCTGATCTGGCAGGGATTGCGGCGCCTGCAGGCTGCCCCAAAGGGGCGGTCTGTATCCTGATTCAAAATAAATGTATTGCAAATGATCTGGATAGCATGCCTATTCCATAGCAAGTGGTAGTAGTGTATTTTTTAAAAAGGCTGCAGTGTTTCATACACAGCCATCAACATGGGCTCAGAGGCTGGGAATAAGGAAGGGAGCACAGTACAGTTAATGTAGCATGTAACTGCCCTCTTGTTTTCTGAATAATAAGCACCAGTGGGAGGAAAAATTAAAATTTTCAATCCATTTAAACTTCAATTGGGAATAGCTGTTATAATAAAGAAGACTGTTCCGACAGCCCCAAAGGGGCAGCATGGAGCCGCCCATTCTTCCCGAATTCAAGCAGAGTTAGTGGGAAGCTCCTGGGTTAGCAGCCTCAGTTTTATACAAGTCCTGAACTATAAGCCTCTGAGCAGCATTATCCCTGAAGCTGCTCCTTATTCAGAAAATACAGTCTAAAGCACCTAGTTTATTGCTGCTACTGCCACCTTGTCATCGTGCTGCCTCCACCACCATGGTATGGCACAGGAGTATGTAGCAGGAAGGTGGCAGCCCATATCTGAATGCTCATGAATATGTCTTAGTACCAGGTAGAACAGATACCATCTGCAGCTTCACTTTTTTTTCCCTTTCCCTGTCCTGGGACTTGAATTGCTTCAGATTCTTTTACTCAGATCTGGTAAATAGCTCTCACTCCCTGCTTATCATTTTCTAATATTTGCAGATGCTTTTCTGGCGCACTTTGGCCTTGTTCTGGTTTTCAGCTATGATTTAAGTGGTACAGTTGAACAGACATTCTTGCAAAGGAGTGGTATCTAGCCTCACTAAGGTTTAAAGGGCCGTTCTGATTGTGGACCTGATTCTTCATCTATGACTTTTTGAGAAGAAATAATGGGGCTAAACAGACTGGCATTATACACTGGGTTGGGTGCGGCATGGGGGCGTACAAATGCCAGCCACTGCCACACCACTCCCTCACCAGCACCACACTGCATGCCCAACCATACAGCAGGGGACATCACAGCATTCCATTGGTGCAGTCTTTAGACACACTAAGCCAAAGGGCACCGAAAAGCCACCGGCACTGCAGCAAAGGCACCTATAAGGAGCGGCATTTTGTCATTCCTTTTGGCACCAGAAAAGCATGGGGGGGGCACAAGAGTTGGTCAAGAGGGATGGTGAGACTTGGTGGCCCTGATCCCACCTTCCTCTTCCTCCTGCTCTGCCTCCTCTTCCCAAATTTTTTTATTTGTAAAATTTAAGTTAAATATTGTATTGAGTTAAAAATTGAATTTACTTAAATAAAATTATTCTAATTTGAACAACATTTCCTCATAAAAAGATAAAATGTGAGTATACATGAATGTTTAAATGAAAATACACACACAAAATAAACAAAAAAATTATGTCAAGGGGTGGCAAGATCCAAATGTAGATGTAAAGGGAGGGGTCCCAAAGGTGAAAGGTTTGAGTACCATCACCCTATGAAAAATGGGGATCACAGTTCAACATATTGGTGAGGCACCAGATTTAGGAAGCTGACCTAGGAATTGCCAAAACAGGTGAAGATGGGGTGGCTGAGTCCTTTTAAGAGCACAAATCAATCAAGGATACTAGAGATATAAAACTAGGCCTTGGAGATATTCAAATCTATTGATTTGTAAATGAACACCAGGACAGGAAGAGATATTTGTGGAATTAACAGTCAAGATGATAATGTGGGTCATATTAGGGACAGAGTGTGGTTTAGGTTTCTGTGTGTCTTAAGTGATATGGTCATTCTGGAAAGCAAGAAGATGCATAAACCTCTGTAATGCAATACTATAGTGCTTGGGAAGTTACTATTTAAAACAATTGCTCTTAGAATTCCCCCTGCAAGCTTGATCACTGGGGACTGTTATTCAAAAAGCAACATTGCCAAGCTTTGCTATGCTTAGGATCAGAGGACCAGACGCTTTGCTACAGGGTCTTTTTTCCCAAGCAAAGGGGAGCTTTTAAGAACATTCATTGCATTTATGGTATTAGTTTTAAATTTAAAAATATCTGATAGTTACACCTGTCTTATGACACCAGAGAAAAATGTCATGGGAATGGAAGTTTGGCTGGATACGTATTACAAAACTCTTTAAATTTCCCAAAAGCATTCTGCTTTACATAATTCATAACAGATTTTTGAGATTTACAGGAAACGTACTTCTCAAACAAGGCAGATTGCAATATTTTCCATGTCGACTTTTTAGCCTGTTCCCAAAGGAGCAATCTCGTTGCCCAATGCCTCTTCTTTTATGGTTCCTTCTCCCAGTTGCTCATGGGATTATATTCAAATTGGAGTTGGCCTGACTTTTGTTTCAAACCACTTTCGCCTCTAGCAGTGAGGAAGCCTCATATGAAACAGTTTTGCAAAGTTGACAAAAATGGTATTTGATTTGTCAGTGTGTCTGCATTGTCTTAATGCATTTTGTTAAAGTAAGCGATTGCATCATTACAAACCTGCAGTCAGTCTGAATGGATTTTCTCAGCTCTGCTTTACACTTTGAAACTTCCTGAAAAAGCAATGTAGTACAGGCCAAAATTTCCCTTAAAAGACCTATTCCTTTCATAATTCTGAAGTAGAATAAAAAAAACACTCAGCCAAAGTAAACTGAGACAGCTGCTTACAATTAGATCCAACATTACTTCCAGTCTCTTAACCAGTTTCCCAATCTTAAAAAAACCCTAAATATACAACATAACAATGAAGTATTATTATTTCTCATTGCATTTTTAACATATCTTCCAACTCCCATAGGTCTTTGGTAACTCACAGACCACTTTTACCAGAGTAACCCCAGTAATGTCATCAAAACTATTCATTAGCTCTCCTCTAAGATATGCACAAACAACTAGGTAATTCCTAAACTAGGGATGTGGTGGCTAAAGTGGCTAGGACACTAACTCTGTTGTATTGCAAGATCAGCAGGTTGGCAGTTCAAAGCCCAAGTGCTGCATGATGAGGTGAGCTCCTCTCACTAGTCCCAGCTTTTGCCAATCTAGCTGGAAATCAAGTAGATAAATAGGAACCATTTCGGTGGGAAGGCAAACAGTGTTCTTTTTTTTTTAAAAAAAAAAAGATCTTTATTGAAAGTTTACAGTATATACAAATAAAATTTGCCATATTTATCAAATTCCTCATATCTTATCTTCTTCCCTCCCATCTCCCTCCCTCCCAATCTCTATTTCCAGTAGTTACAGTCATTACAACTGGACTAATATATTCCTCTATCAAATAAATTCTCTATGTACTACATCTTACTTATCACACCTGTATTTTTGTTTGTTGCAAAAGATTGTGCAATTACTGCCCGTTCATTCCTTATTCATTACAAAAAAAGTCTCCTTCTAAATTTTCCTTACATAAACAATAACAGTAACCTAAACATTTTTCTATATATAACTTAACCATCTGTCTCTGCAATAATTCAGTAGTGGACCCCAGATTTAATTTCCTTCTACAGTTTTGTCTCTTAATGTCACTGTAATCTTATCCATTTCTACTATATCTAAAGTTTTGTATAACCATGTATCCACGGTAAGTATTCCCGTATTTCTCCAAAAATAAGCTAATGACATCCTTGCTATTGTAATTAAATACAAAATAGGTTTAAGTCTTTCTCTTACGTTTTTGTTTTCTACCATACTTAACAGGAACATTTCTGAGTCTAAACTAAATTCAATTTAGAATATCTTTTGTATTACCGTGTGCACCTCTTTCCAAAATTTCTTAACTTTAGGGCATGTCTACCACATATGATAAAAAGTTCCAACACTTTCATTACATTTCCAACACTGTCCTGTAGATTTTACCCAATCTGGATGGTGTTAAATACCATCTATGAATCATCTTAATCAAGTTTTCTTTTATGTCCATACATAACATAAAATTTAAGTCCTTCCCCCATGCCCTTTCCTATTTTTCCAAACTCAGTGTGTGACCTATATTTCTTGCCCATTTGATCATACAAGGTTTAATTATTTCTTTTTCCAACTCTAAAATTAGTTTACACAATTTTGAAATTAATCCTTTTCTCTTTCCTTTATAAATTATTCATCTAATTCCATCTCTTCTTTTCTGATTCCCAGTTGTTTATTGTCCATACCTTTCAACCAATTGGTGGTAGGGAAACCACTGTAATTTAATTTCCTTTTCTTCTAATTCTTGTCTTGTCTTAACTACCTTTTTCCCGTTCTCATCTTTTAAAATTTCTTTGTATCTCAACCAACCTCTAATTTCCAATTCTACTCTCTTCAAAAAAGCCTCATGTGGGGAAACCCAATTTAGTACAAACCTATAAATTTTCTCTTTGTATATTTTCCAGACCCTCAATAATGCTCTTCTAATTATATGATCATTAAATTCTTTGTTCTGTGCCAATTTCCCATACCAAAAGTTCGAGTGCCACCCATAAATTATGTTAGAACCCTCTATATTTAATAGTTTGTCATTCTCTAAATATATCCATTCCAGTATCCAATCAAGGCAACAAGCATAATAATATAACCTTGGGTCAGGTACAGTTAACCCTCCTCTTTCTTTACTATCTGTTAGTGAGCTCCATTTTATTCTTGATTTTTTTCCTGCCCAAATAAATCTCTCTTCCACTGTCTAAATATCGAATCATTTGTAATGATCAGAAGGTTCTGAAATAAAAAGATGATTTTTGGCAACACACACATATTTAGGATGGCTATTCTCCCTGTCAAGGATATTTGTAATTTTGACCAATTTTCCAAATTTTTTGACTTCTTGCCAATTTTTTTGTTTGTAATTATCATCAAATAAATCTCTGTTTTCTTTGTTTTATATATGTTCCCAAGTATTTGACTTTTTTCTGTATTTGAATTCCTGTTTTCATCTGTAGCCAATCTTTTTTTTCCCCTGTGATCATGGCTGATTTTGTTTTGTTGATCTTGAATCCCGCACAATCACCAAAGTCGCTAATTACTTGCAGTGTTTTCTCAAGGTTTACGTGTGGGTCTTCCATTAT
Organism: Sceloporus undulatus; assembly: GCF_019175285.1. Lineage (NCBI taxonomy): Eukaryota > Metazoa > Chordata > Lepidosauria > Squamata > Phrynosomatidae > Sceloporus > Sceloporus undulatus. Next base: position 112,834,858 of record NC_056522.1, on the reverse strand, counting down.
TATAAAAATATCGTCTGTGTACGCCTTAATTCTATATTCCTTTCCTTTTATACGGGTTCCTTGTATGTCCTTTTCTTCCCTTATCTTATTACATAATATTTCTATACACGTTATAAATAATAGCGGTGATAAAGGACACCCCTGCCTGGTGCACTTATCAGTTTTACATTTATCCATTTTGTTCCCGTTAACTATAATTCTTGCAGTTTGTTCTGTATATATTTCTTTGACCCACTTTATCAAGTTGTCTCCTAAATCCAATTTTTGCATTAATTTTATCATATACTGCCAATTCAGATTGTCAAATGTTTTTTCTGCATTGAGAAATACCAGTGCCAATTCTTGTCCGGGATTCTTATCATAATATTCAATTATGTCAATTATTGTTCTTATGTTTTGCTTGGCCTGTCTTTTTGGCAGAAAGCCACATTGGTCTTATTTACCCAATCTTGTAAAAAAAAAATCATTCTTTCCACCAGTATGTTTGTAAAGATTTTATAATCAGTATTCAAAAGTGACATAGCCGGATAGTTTTGTGAGAGGTTGGTATCTTTGCTTCTTTCCAAGAGTTGGGAGTGCCATCTTTAATAATTTCGTTGAAAACTTTTTGTAATGGGTTAATTAATTCTTCTTCAAATAATTTATAATACAACAGTGTGTAGCCATCTGGGCCAGGGGCTTTTCCATTTTTTCCTCTATTCATTGAGTCTCTTATTTCTTGTTTTGTGATTTGGTTATTAAGTGAAGCTTTAGTTTCTTCTTTTAGATTTAATCTGTTTATTTTCTCCAAATATTTTTCAATCTTTTCTGATTGAGTGTCTTTTCTATTTCTTTCTGTATATAAATTTTTAAAGTATTTGTACATAATCTCTCTAATTTTTTCTGGGTTCACATGTCTTTCATGATTTTCTTGTAATTCTATAATCATTTTTCCTTTATTTTTTTAACTCTATAGGGCAGAAATTTCCCTGCCTTATGCCCATGTTCGAAATATTTCTATTTTGTAAACTTTTTTTACTAATTTCTTCAGCTGAATAGTACAATTGTTTTTGTAAGAGATTGATTTCTTTTTGAATTTTTCTCTTTTGTGGGTCTTTAATTTTTGCTTTTTCTCTTTCCTGAATTTTCTCTGAAATCTCTTGAGTTTCTTTAATGTTTTTCTTCTTCTTTTCACTGTTCTTTTTTATTAAAGAATCTTCTAATAACTGCTTTTGAAGCATCCCATATTGTTTTAAAATTTACTTCTCCCTCAGTGTTTTTGTTGAAAAAAAATTTCAATTGTTCTTTAGTTTGCTGTATAATTGATTCTTCTTTGATCAAGTATTCACCCAGTTTCCATGTATATTCTGTTTATAGGACTGAAAGTCTTGAGTGTAATTTGATTATGATCTGATATTTTATTTATTTTAATATCCATTTCTTTAATTTCTGTCCAAAGTTCTTTTGAAACAAAGAAAATATCTATTCTAGAAGCTGAATTGTGCGGATTTGGGGGGGGGAGTATATTCTCTACTATTTCCATGTTTCTTTCTCCGTTGATCTATTAATGAGAGGGTTTCCAGCATAGTAAATAGTGTTTGTGGTAATTTCCCTTGTTTTTCATCTTTTTTGAGAGGGGGGGGAGGTAAACAGTGTTTTGTGCCATCATGCTTGCCACATGATCACAGAGTAGTGTCTGACAACACTGACTCTTCGGGTTAGTAACAGAGATGAGCACCATCCCCTATAGTCGGACACAACTTGACAACATTGTCAGCAGAAAGTACCTTTACCGTAATTCCTAAACTAGGTGAAAATATTCACCTAACTGACTTGACAGTTCAGTGCTCATGTGCAAAAGTCCATATATTTCATCTGGGTTCCTGGAAAGTTGCTATTCATGACAAAAAAAACTTTGAGATCATGACCTATGATACATCCCATAGGAATCAGCCAAGAATCATCATGTAGATAGTAACATATTTGTCTATACTAATATAAGTAGTCTGTGGGTTAGTTCCTGATGCGTCATAGAGTCTGTATTGCAGATAGCCATGCTGTGTGGATATAAAAGATGTAGGTATATCCTGTTTCAAACACGAAGTATGTGCTTGTTTGTGAACATCATCATTCTCTCTCAGACATGGATTTGTGAGCAACGAGCCTTTGGACACAAGACATACCATAATGTCACCTGTGGCTATTGCTATTGCAGTCCACCCTTTCCATGATAAACCAACAATCATAGATGCCAACATTAGTTTACCTATACAGAAACTGAATGTAAGACCTCTCCCTCTTATTTTACCTGAGCCTGGATAAGACCAACCCCTACTACAGGAAAGGACAGCTTTTGGGAACCCTGAACATCAAAAAAACAAACAGCTTCATTTATATACCACTTCATACCGAACTAGCAGTGTCTAAGTGGTTTACAACTGTAAGCTAATTGCCCCCAACATGCTGGGTACTCATTTTCGTAACCTTGGAAGGATGAAAGCCTGAGTCAAGCTTGAGCCCTTTTGCTGGTATTGAACTCGCAAGCTTATGGCTTTGAGTGAGTAGCTGCCGTACAGGCATTTAACCACTGCACCACCAGGGCTCAGGGCTCAACCCAGGGAACCCCCTCCACCAGCACCCACCCCCAAAACAAAACATTAAAAATATTTTGTTTTAAACTGCCCCAAACAGCCTCTAAAAGGGTTTGGGGGCTACTTATACACACACACACACATTTTAAGCACAGGAAAGGCCTTTTTAAAATCAGGATGTGCCAGAAGGACTTGGGAAAATGCTTCACAAGCATGCAAATAAGGAACAGTCATAATGGTTAAGTTTATTATCAATATGTTTTGTTAGTTATTTCATGGTTCTTATTCTAGCTGCATGGTTCCTTTTCATTCATTCATTGCATTTCATTCCCACCTTTCTTCCAAGAATTTCCAGATGGGTCTCCTCTTCCTCGTGTTATCCTCAAAACAATCCTGTGAAGCAGATCAGGCAGAGAAAGAGTGACTAGTCAAGTTCCAGTTCAACATTCTAGCCTCTACACAACACTGATTCTCTTTGCCTAGAAGCTCTGTTGTTCAGATGATAGCTCTTTTAAGGATGTTTTGTAAGCAAGCACTTCATACATCAGAGGGAAGGACCCCACATGCTGAAGCAGAAAACATTTGATATGGTAAGGACCAAAATAGAGAAGACATCAGATATAGAATCACAGGAGGGTTTTATTAAAATTAATGATAGCCGTAGGTTGTTGGAAGCTCGATGAAGAGCTGGGAAAAGCTATGCAATTCTCACCTGCTGACTATAGACTCTGGGGAGTTACAGTCCCAAAAAGTAACTTTTCCAAGCTCTCATTTGACAGAATGTACAGGGAACCCTCTTCATAACCATCTTATACAAGCTACTAATATTCCCAGCTTCATTTTGCTTTGGGTTCTACACCAATGTTTTCTGCTGCCTGGGGTTTTTATCTCACTGGTAATCCATTTGTTTGCATGCTTTGGTTAGAAATATGTTCTGAACTTTTGAACCCTCAAAAGCCCTCATGTGATAAAAACAAACCCATAAACTGTTAATGTAACTTAACATGAAGATGTGCATCAACATAGTAAGCTAAAATCATCTAATGGATGTGGTCTTTGGATAGGCTGCGTATAGGGTTGCCATAAGTCAGGACCTCCAAACCGGGACAAATTTGGGACAAAATTTTAAAATGTAGGTCACTTTTTTTTAATGGACGACACGCAAAAAAAATGAGTGATTTTTTAAAAAAATGTCAATATAAATGCGGAGGGGAACAGGCAGGGCGAAGGAGCCTCGCTTCAGCCTGCCTGTCCGCCAGGGGAGGGGGCCCAGCATGGCCAAGGAGTCTCACTGAAGCGAGGCTCCTTGGCTCTGCCTGTCAGGAGGGGAGGGACCCTGTCAGGCGGGGAAGGAATCCTCCTCTCAGGGAGGCTTTCTTTCCCTGCCTTGGCTCCGTCCCTGCCAGCGGAGCCCAGGTGGGGAAAGAATCCTCGCTGAAGGGAGGCTTTTTTTCCCCGCCTGGGCTCCGTTCTCAGCGGCGGAGCCCAGGCAGGGAAAGAAGTCTGGCCTCGGCGAGGCTTCTTTCCCTCCCTTGGCTCCAGCAGAGCCAAAGAGAGGAGGGAAGCCCCCCCACCACCAAAGGAGAGAGGCCTACACAGGCCTCTCTCTTTCCCCCGCCACCGCTGTTGCAGACTTTGCAACAAAGCCCAGGGGTGGGGGAAATCCCAGGGGCAGAGGCAACCCGGGGCGGGACCGTGCGGACCTGCCCAAAACCAGGAAAGTCCTGCCCACAGGTGGGATATGGCAACCCTAGCTGCGTACAGTAATAATTCCTCATTCTTTTCTTTGATTTCATATAAAATGTGAAGGCTGTCGTTTCAGAACAAAAAACCTTTCCATGCCAGACCTCAGCCTTATCAGAAAATGTACTCTATGGCAGTTCTCAGGAAAGCCATCACCTTTTCAACTCATACAGCAAAAAGTTGGTTCCCAGACAAAGGCTTGTGTCAGCTAAGATTAACACCACTTTCACCTTCCACTTCTTTAGTGCTGACTGGCAAGTTTCACTTCACATGAAAAAGCCACTTTCCTTTAAGGGTGGAGTAGCCTAGATAGCAAAATTAAAGAGGATTTGAAATTCAAACATCAGTAAAAGGCTGGGCTTGTTACAGCCTTGAGAGTCCTCAGTTGTCCACTTCCCTTTCAAAGAAAGCCACAAGATGATATCAGCAGAGCAAAGTAATGCAAGCATATCCTTATTTCAAAACTCAGAGTAAAAAAAAAATAGTCCAGATTGGGAAAAGTTGTTATATCCCTTCAAGTCATTTCTGACTTACACTGTCCCTAAGGGGAACATATCACAGGGTTATCTTGGCAATACACTGGGCTCTCCACATTTGCTGGGGTTAGGGGCATAGCACTCCATGAATGTGGAAAAACCACAAATTAAAAAATCACTATTTTTCACCTGAGAGCACGCTCTGGGAATCTCTAGGTCCTCCAGTGAAACTCTATGGTCACTATTTGCCAGACGTTGACCATAGAATCAGGGTAAAAGGTTTGAGTACCACTGAACTAAGGGATTCATGGTGGCATAAGCTTTGATTTTATTAGGTGTACTGAATGCTTTTCTTAACTGGTAGATATAGATAGATAGGGCTGTTCGACAATGGAATGCACTCCCTCGGAGGGTGATAGAGTCTCCTTCCTTGGAGGTTTTTAAACAGAGGCTGGATGGCCATCTGTCAGGGATGCTTTGATTTGGATTTCCTGCATGGCAGGGGGTTGGACTGGATGGCCCTAGTGGTCTCTTCCAACTCTATGATTCTATGATTCTATATACATAAAATGCCATCTGTGGGGTCAAATGCAACATTCATACAAAGTATTCTCATTGTGTGCCTTTAAGTCATTACCAACTTACGGTGACTCGGCCTAAGGTGACCCTAACAGAGGGTTTTCTGAGGCTGAGAGTGACTTGCTCAAGGTCACCCAGTTGGTTTCCATGGCCATGTAAGGAATCGAACCCTGATCTCCAGAATCATAGCCCAGTGTTCAAACTACTACACCACACTGGCTCCATTCTAACAATTACAGGATAATAAGCAAAGTGACCTTGTACTGCACAGTGATTTTGACAACAGCACATTCTTCTAGAGCAGCGGTTCTCAACCTGTGGGTCACGACCCCTTTGGGGCAGTGAAATGACCCTTTCATAGAGGTCTCTTAAGACCATCACAAAACACATATTTCCAATGGTCTTAGGAACCGAGAACATCAGTTGGGGGTCATGACAATATGGAGAACTGTATTAAAGGGTTGAGGCATTAGGAAGGTTGAGAACCACTGTTCTAGATGGTGTAGTGGCACTAATGAGGAAGATGTAGTGGAGAAGAATACAGCAAGCTTTAACTTCTCTAATGTCTGCCCCAAAGTGTCACAACTGGCTCTGTTCACTGTGCCTACCCATGAGCACTATGGGCCTTGACAGCTACCAAACAGCAGCTAGGCTGAACTTAAAGTAGCTGACCATAGCTACCAACAGCAGCTGACTCAAGGGGAGGAGGGAAGGCACAGCTGACAGAAGCTTAGTTGTTGTGTGCCTCCAAGTTGTTTCCAACTTATGGTGACCATAAGGCAATCCTATAATGGGGTTTTCTTGGGAAGTTTCTTCAGAGGGGGTTTGCCGTGGTCATCCTCTGAGGCTGAGAACGTGTGACTTGCCCAGGGTCACCCAGTAGGTTTACATGGCAGAGCCAGGATTCGAGCCTTAGTCTCCAGAGTCATAATCCAATGCTCATACCACTACTGCACACTGGCTCTCACTGATATAAGTTATAGAAGTATATCACATGGAGCTTTCTGGTGGTTTTACGGGTCTGTTCTGGCTTATTTCCGACATGACTGCACTTCCAACGATGCGGTTTCACGTCATAAAGTGAATGTGTCATCAGATGCCATTCATTTCTATGGGAGCTCCTTGCAAGGCGCTTCCGAAGTCTGTCCTCTGAAGGTGAAAGAGTGTGACTTGCCCAAGGTCACCCACCCAGTGGCTTTAGGCTATATCAGTGTGCCTTAATAGATACTATTCAGTTATCTTAAGTTAATTGTATTCTGTTAATTAAATTACTTTGTTTAATGTATGCACTGAGGATAATTGCATGCAATGGATATTAGCTGTTAGCCTATGTTGCTGGAATCTCTGCTAACAATATTTTCCCAGTGCTATGTTTGTAACTTCTCAACAGTTAGAAGCAAAGCTCCCCCTCCCTCATGCAAAGGTTCACGCAAAAAAGGTGTTGGTGGGCATGTGTTATCAAGTTCAAAGCTTGGTTGGATGGTCTGTTTTACCGAGATAAACAACAACATATGTTTTGGCTTTTTTTAAAGAAAATGTAATGTTTGCACATGTTTTCAACTTTCACACATGAAATTGCCACTTAAGATATGGAAAGAAGGAGGATTTGTAGCCTTTTCAAAGAAGGAAAAACATGAATAGCTTATTCAAAAAGCTTAGCCCCCAAAGCCAGTCTAGCTAACTAAGGCCTTAGAACCTAATCCTTGAAAACTCCATCTGGAAAATGTCCTAATTCCATTACTTGCTTTTCTCATGCATCCGTCTTTTCATTTCCCCATGGCCATTAACTGCCCTCCTATGCTTTTCAGCAATTTAACCCCAACATGTTTACTCAAAACTAAGCCTCACCAATTCCACCACGACTCACTTTCAAGTAATTCTGTATTCTGTTTCAGAGATGGAGTTGTTGGTTAAGGTGTAAAGTAGACACTTTCTGAAAGCTCTTTGACTAGATCTCTCTACTAGGCCCCTGTGGCTTTCCTTTCTAAGAGCGCTTTCTCTTTAAACAGGATTGGGAGTGGCCTTCAAAAAAAGAACTGTTCTCTGCAAAGTAGGAGACGATAGCCACCTTAAATGTATGCCGCCATGTTGCAATTGCCCTCAATACATTTCCAAGTTTAATGGAGTATTTTGCTTTAGGTAATATTTTGGGTATGTTATTTTTCCTAGAAAAGCAAGGAAGAAACCTTCCCTAGACAGAGAAATCCTAAGCATATTTAATGAACATTTTCAGTGAGAGTGTGTTTAGTGAGTTTAGAATTGCAACATAAATATCTTTTTCACTGAAATAAACAATTTAAACCAAAATGTTTTTCTTTCAAAAAACATGAAAAGAGAAACAAAACTCACATTTATATTTTATAAACTCCATTTATAACTCAGTCAGTAGAAGCCATAATCACTGTTGACTGCTACACAATACAGAAGTGCACAGTAACTAATAGTCAATGGTTTATGTACTAGAACTAGTCTATGGACTACAACCAGTCCATGTACTATTACTCTGAAAAGCACTGATATACATTATATGAAGAGAAAATATAGCCTTGCATCTGTGGCCATCCCCTTCGCCAGCCGTTGCTCCCTCCTTCTTCAGATCTCGGCCAGTGGACCACTGGGAGCAGAGTAGCAGCACAGTTCAGTATTGCAGGATCTGTGGGGCACTGCACAGGGCACTGGTGAACCACTGGATTCATCCCCTGGACTCTGTGAGCTGCTTGGAAGGGGAAGATGGCTAAGGTGGCAGGACTGTTTCAGCCAGTGCTCATGTAATTGATGCCCACAACACTGCCATGCAAACCTCCGAACACTGACCCTGTTGCCCTCCTTGCATGCCTAGTTGGGATGGCAGATGGTTATAAGTAGGATGTGCACCACAGTGAATCCTATGTCATGCCCTACTGCATGCCTAGAATGAACACTGTATGGTACTCATAGTATCAATGCACACATACGACATGGTGCACTAGTTGTCATTGTCAAGAGAGGGTGTGCCCTGCATGGCCACTGCTGCATCCCAAAGCAACTCATAGCCAACACTGAGGGTGTCATATTGAGGATGGAGCAAGCTTGTTTGCTGCTGCTCCAGAGAACAGGACCTGTTGAATGGATTCAAATTATAGGAAAAGAGATTCCATCTCAATGTTAGGAGGAATTGTGGACCTGCAGTCACCCCGGATGTGAGCTCCAAAAAGCCCCATGTGATATACTCCAGAATAATCCATGCCATGCTATTTCCAATATCTGGTTATGTTGTAAAAGGTGAACAGTGAAGAAAGCTGACCAGGAGGAGAGGTCAGCTCATCTGAAATGTGAAATATGGTGCTTGTGGAAAGCCCTATATATACTAGACTGCCAAAAAGACAAATAAATGAGTCCAAAAACAAAATAAGACCAAGAACAAAATAAGAATTCTCCCTAGACAAAAATGACTGTCATCCTTGATATTTATCATGAGATGACATGATTTCCTGCAAAAAATAAATAAAAAAATGCTGGGAATGCTAAGATGCAGGAGAAAAAGAATTCTCACTTCTGAAATTATACTGCCAAGACTTTGGGAAACAGAAAGACCTCATTTCAGATGAAATATGTCATTCAAGAAAGTCATGCTCTTGAGTTTACAAGACCAGCACTGTTGATAACCAGGACTCTTGGAGGTCTTTCATTTACAGAGTCACCATAAGTCAAAGCCAACTAAAGAACAAATAAATAGCTCTAGCCAGCTTCACACATTCTAGTTTCCTGTTCACACTGGTGAGCAACAAAATCTCTCTCTAAATCTTCCCCATTATAGCTATCACTTATTTTTTCACCGCACACTCATATTTGATGGAAACCAGTTAGACTGAATGTACCCTTAATGCTCATTTACTCACATGTGTCCCATAAGATGCATATTGCTTTTGCCTGCTCTTAATAGCAAGCCTGGAAGAAGAGACTCCTCCCTCCATAATAACTGTCATCTTCCGGCCTATGAGGGAGTTGAGCAGGCGGCCCAGCTCCATCAGGGCTTGCCTGGAAGAAGAGACTCCTCCCTCCATAACTGTCATCTTCCGGCCTATGAGTGAGTTGAGCAGGCGGCCCAGCTCCACCAGGGCTAGCCTGGAAGAAGAGACTCCTCCCTCCATAACTGTCATCTTCCGGCCTATGAGGGAATTGACCAGGCAGGCCAGCTCCACCAGGGCTAATCTGGAAGAAGAGACTCCTCCCTCCATAACTGTCATCTTCCAGCCTATGAGGGAGTTGAGCAGGCAGCCCAGCTCCATCAGGGCTAGCCTGGAAAAAGAGACTCCTCCCTCCATAACTGTCATCTTCCAGCCTATGAGGGAGTTGAGCAGGC
>NC_056522.1:112808139-112825138 GCF_019175285.1 Sceloporus undulatus | reverse complement strand
GACCCAGCTCCACCAGGGCTGGTGGAAAACTCAGCAAAAACATCTAAAACCCTACTTTAGTAGGTGGCTAAATACTGCCATACCACCTTAAAATAGAAAGACTAGCAAATAAATATTTGTTTGTTTTTCAAAGTCCCAGTGGTACATTTTCAAACCTAGTGAAAGTTCTTCAGGAATCCACATAAATCAAATTCTGAGTCCCTGCCAATTCTTTTAAATGTTCACTTTTCCCAGCAAATTATGCCTCATGGTTTGGTTTTCATTTGATAATAGAAGCTGAATATACAGCTACATTTCTTCTCAGGAACCTGTTCCAACTGAATTTCAATGTGTCTGCGTCTACGTTTAGATGGGGGTAAATGTACTATTAACTGTAAAAATGTGTAGAAGTAATTTGTAGATTTTAAAGTAAAAAGAGTTAACAGGGTCAGGTAGTATTTAACCAAGTTTGCAAAACTCAGAATATGAAATGGTGGCTCTTTCGGCAACAATTCAGTTATTTAAAAAATTGGCCCATTTCTCAGAGAATTCAAAGGAACATCACTATATTGATGCAATTACAGAGTGATCAGTGTCCATTACAGTTCATTTTGTTGTTGCTGTATGCCTCCAAGTCATTTCCAACTAAGGCAAACTTATCATGGGATTTTCTTGGCAAGATTTGCCTTCCTCCAAGACTGAGAGTGCCCATCCTGCCCAACCACCAGCCCATTGGAATACCTATATGTCCAGCCATTCAAACACACAATGAATAGGCTGCCCATACGATGCATTGGTGTGCCCAGTGATACATTGGGACAGCATGATCATGGACACACACCCCTGTACATATCCCATTTTCTTCCCTTCTCCCCATGGGCTCCTGTTGGATTGGTCAGTTTGTTGATATATTTTTATTAAATTCATTAAATTTTTGGGTATTATAGATGTGCAATGGGTCAATAGTACTGCTGACCACTTGTATGCCTGCCTAAACAGGTAGGTTTTGAAACAAGGTGAAGCCTTCAGGAATCTGGGAAACCAGGGTTGAAATCCCCACTCAGCTATGGAAATTCACTTCATGAACCTGGGCAAGTCATACTTTCTCAACTTCAAAGGAAGGCAAAGGCAAAGCCACACTGAAGAAATCTTGCAAAAAAAAAAACCCTTTGATAGATTTGCCATACATTGGAGCTGGCTTAAAGGCAAATAGAAACAACAACAGTTTCCCCTAGAAACTTTCAGATGTGGTGATTCACCTCAATTGCCTTTTAAATAGATTGGGTGGCATCCCTGTACAGTTTGACTTTTTTGCTATTTCCCCCAAAATTAGATGTGTTTAAAGTGGGTTATGGAGATTTCTGTTTTTTCTCTTTTATTTTGGCTGTCCATGCACTGACAGAGGGTTGCAGGATAGAAAACTGCCCCCTCCACCAGCTTTATGTTCCAACCCCTCTTCAAGAGCAAGACTTGTTGAGTATTAACCAGTATGATTGCATTATAAGGGAATCTTGCCTCACTGTACTTTTAGAACTCTATCATGTATCTAAGGGTAAACTACTAGAAGATAGCTTACATTAGGAAAGGCAAAAAAGCTTTTGACAAGATTCCCCGTCAAAAGGATACAAGACAGCCAGGCACTCATAGTCAAACTAAGCCTATCATTAGGTACTGTGAAGCAATCATTGTAAATGCCAATGCAATGTCTGATCCCCAGGCAACCCTCCCTGGCTATTTCTTTCTCTCTTGGAAGACAGAGCTATGGGTAACACAAAACCTATTGGACATTACCACTCCATCTAGCCTATTAGCCTTAGGTATTCCAAAGATACCTGCATCTCATTCTTGTTGTGTTCCTTTAAGTTGTTTCTGATTTATGGCAACCCTAAGACAAACCTAGCATGAGATTTTCTTAGCAATATTTGTTCAGAAGAGCTTTGCCATAGCCTTCTTCTGAGGCTGAAAATATGTGACTTGCTTAAGGTTACAGTGGGTTTCCATGGCCAAGTGGGAATTTGAACCCCATTCTCCAGAATCCTAGTCCAACAACCAAACCACTACACCACGCTGGCTCTCATTGCATCTCATTGTCAGTATTAAAATAAGGTTCTGTTATTGAATCCATTTGGCTTCTGTGTATCTTGTCCTTTGCTGCACACAGCACAACATATTGGATCAGCCCTAACTCAGATCTAACTAAAAAGACAATGGGCCCCAAAACCTGCTGGGATTCAGTTCCAGGACCCCCCATGGATACCAAACTCCATGGATGCTCGATTCTCATTAAATACAGTGGCTCTGGTGTTTATCACATGAAGGTTTTTGCAGCTCAGATCCGGAGTGACTCCTGGTTCAGCTATGTGAATTCACGTTATAACACACATGTTTTATCATACCTGGTTGCCCTTCCGTTGCCCTTCTGAATCAAGGTGAATCAAATCCAAGGCAAGTCACATGATGCGGATTCATGCAAAGTGGAGTGAGTGCAAATTGTATTACCACACCGGTGCATACCATGCAGATTCAATTATTCGAACTGGGATCCTTGAGCATGCTCAGTGGGGGTCTGAATGCATCCTGAACCTTTTCATTTCCAGGGTGAAGAATGGAGCCTGGTCCCACTTTCACTTGAATACTAGCTTCATGTGAATGACAGCTTCACGTTTCTTCCTCCCTTCTATTTTCCCATCCCTGGCAGCCAAATTCAAACGGGGTCCTCCGTGTCAGAGCCCCCATCCATTTCAGCCTCATCTACATCTATCTTCCTGTCATTCTCCTCATCTATTTCAGCTACATCTATCTACATCTATCTTCCTGTCATTCTCCTCATCTATTTCAGCTATATCTTTCTACATCTATTCTCCTGTCATTCTCCTCATCCATTTCAGCCACATCTATATCTATCCTCTGTTTCAGAGCCCCGATCCATTGATTATTATTATTAAGGAATTATTATTATAATTTTTATTAATAATAATAATACATTTCTTTCACTGCAAACTAAACAGTGTAGAAGCTGCAGGTTTACTTGGAAGTAAATCTTTTGGCACTGAAGGAGACCCATTTTGGAGGATTGCAGAAATAATCCGGTTTTCCTTATTCTCCATGCTCCCTAAAATACCACCTCCCTGAATCCAATCCACTCTCCTTACCTTTGTAACAGTTGCCTTCTCTTAAGTTGCATCTGCACTGGGGAGATAATCCAGTTTAACGCCACTTTAGCTGACCTGGCTCAGTGCTATGGAATACTGGGAACTGTAGTGCCCTGAGACATTGAGCCTTTTCTGCCAGAGCGCTCTGGTGCCTCAGCAAACTAAGAAATTATTATTTTTATTATTATAAAAACAAATTATTATTATTATTATTATTATTATTATTATTATTATTATTATTATTAAAACAATTTTTAGAAATTATAATTATTATAATTATTCTCCATGCTCTCCTTCCCTTTGTAACAGTTGCCTTCTCTTAGGTTGCATCCACACTGGGGAGATAATCTGGTTTAACTCCACTTTAACTGTCTTGGCTCAGTGCTATGGAATTCTGGGAACTGTAGTGTTGTGAGACATTGAGCCTTCTCTGCTAGAGAGCTCTGGTGCCTCAGAAAACTAAGAACTTATTATTGTTATTGTTATTGTTTTAAAAACAAATTATTATTATTATTATTATTATTATTATTATTTTAAAAACAATTTTTTGGTTTTTTAAATTATAATTATTATAATTATTCGCCATGCTCCCTAAAGTACCACCTCCCTGAATCCAATCCACTCTCCTTCCCTTTGTAACAGCTCCTTTCTCTTAGGTTGCATCCACACTTGGGAAATAATCCAGTTTGACTCCACTTTCATCGTCCTGGCTCAGGGCTATGGAATTCTGGGAGTTGGAGTTTGTTGTGGGGTCCTTGGCTCGAGGCTATGGAATTCTGGGAACTGGTTTGTTGCTCACCCCAGCCTCTGATGGCCCCCTCTGTTGCTCCCATCTCTCTCCCCAGCCTCCTGTTTCATTCCCTCCATCCCTGTCATCTACCCTTCCAAGCAACAGAAGCAGTTGGGGCAAAATTGCAACGCAGCATCATGGGAAGTTTGCCTCTTTGGAGGTTTGGGGGTGTACTGGGACAGAAGCAAAGTTGCATTCCACACCAGACCAATTCGGAGTGAAATCAAAGTGAGCTTGGAAGCAATTTCTGTGAATTCGCTTGTTACCGAATTCACAAAAATGAGGAGTCACTTTGGAATCACTGTGGAAGCCACACGGAATGAACCCCCATAGAAAGCAATCACATGTAATAATACATCAGTTATCATGTGAATTCGCATCACTGGACCCGCAGTCATGTCAGATCAGAGATGCAAAAAGCTACAAAAACCTCAGTGTGATAAACACAATAGTAAAATGGTTTCCCTCATATTGAAAAAGCAAAATCAAGGTTTACTTTTTGAAATATATATATATATATATATATTCAAACCATCAATGGTTGAATCTGTGGATAAGGAATCCATAGATATGGAGGGATGACTATACAGATTATCATATGGATTCTCAAATGATTAAAATGAAGAGGTTTTCTAAACCAAATTTCACAAATTCATATGCTATCAATGTCACATAGCTATAGGTTCTCAAAAAGAAACTTCTGTGTATATAAATTGTTTGAGGTGAGTGGCAATGTAGACAAAATTGTTGATGAAAGCCAGATTATTTAGAGTGGTTAGCATAAAAAGGGACAGGAAAGCACTCCAAAATAATGTCTCCGAATTTGGGAATACACACACACACACACACCAACCCATATGGTCTGAACTGGTGATGACTTGCCAGAAAAGGAATTCTGATTTTGTTATAGATAGGTCAATGAAGATATCAGCCTAGTGTGCAGATACTGTGGAAAAAGCGTACTCCAAGTTTGAAGTCATTACAAAAAGAATAGGAGGGGATGGTAAAAACTTAAAACCCTTAGCTGTGAGGTGATCACAACTGGGATGCATTGCTCCAGTTACCACACTTCAAAAGAAGTATTGTGAAGTATTGGTCAGGAGAACAACCAAAATCATAAAAAGGCTAGAACAAGTATCCTGTGAGGAAAGGCTGTGATATTTACAGTCTTTAACTGAAAAGGGAAAGGTGGAACATGATAGAACTATATAAAACTATGTAGTTTTATATAGTAGGTATGTAGTTTTATATAGTAGGTGAGTAGGGAAAACTTCACTCTCTTTCCTAATATTAGGACAAGGTGATCCTGTTAAACTGGATGGTGGGCAATTCAGTGCAGTTGACAATGTACATATTTAAACTATGAAATATGCTACCACAATGTGTATTTATGCCCAGCCAGTTGGACAGTGTTGGGCGTTCCTGTTGCTCACAACTATTCAGTTGACCCAACTGGCCATGATTTTGGCTGCAGGTGATTCTTTGTGCATTCTTACCGCTGGACCAGCTATATTTAATAATTCCTTGTGTCCTTTTTGGTGTTGGTTATGTGGATTACTGTCTTCATGTAATGACTTCTGGGCTGGCTAAGGCCTTGCCCCTGTGCTTTCCTGTATCTTCCATAAACTTCTTAGATTATCTGTGCATGTCCAAGACTGGCTCAACTTACCAGTAGCTGCTTTCTCTACAAAAACCTGTGTCTGGAGGCACTTGCTTTCTGCAAGCATAGGACACTTTTTTGGGACACAAGTGACCTATGGGAAGCCAAATTCCCTGTTATAGGTTTTATGTATGTCTCCCAGACTATCAGCAATTCCCCAAAGTTGTACGCCAAAACTCAAACCATTGCACTCCCAAATTTATACATTCAATATTTTGAATATGAGTTCATTTGGTACTAAATTTAGAGTTTCCCTAACCAATTGTTTTTCATATATGACCTGCTCAGCACTGAGAAATTACAAAATATTGTCTCCCTGACATCTCGTGACTCTGTTTTATTATATACTGATAACACAGGAGGAGACTCAACGTCTGTTCTTCCTTCCATTAAACGAAATGGCAGGCATCATACAGTTTCAGTAGTATCAGATCTTCCAAAAGGCTCTATCACAAAAGTAAAATGTTGGTTTATACAACTTGACATAAATGTTTACAGCTATGTCAGCGTTTAAAATGTCAAATTGTAGGTGATCTAGGAGTCCACTTATTAATTTGTCACCTCAGGGAAGGGGGAAGGCTGGGCAGTTTTGGGGTGGAGTGGGGTGGGCTGGTGGTGGAAAGACCTGATCAATGTAAACAAAGATTTGCTTTGACTTAAGTAAGACTCTCCTTCCCCCCAAGACCAGCTTCAGGACATTTTCATAGAAGCTTTCTTTATCTCTTGACAGTGTGAAACACTTTACCTGCAAATTGATTTGTGCGTAAAAGGAAGCCATCATTCATGCTAATGGACCCCCATCAGCGTGCTTTCACTGTTCCATGATACCCTAGAGCAGAAATGTGAAGCCTTTTAAGCCCAGGGCTTAGTAAAAGGTTTTAACAGCTCTAAAATGCTTACCTTCTTTTGCATACACATTTCAAGCTACAAAGCAACACACCCGCTTTTACAGCTGGCCAGTGTAAACTAGCTTTTAAACACATTCTGTTGTAATTTTTATGGACGTCCATTTCCTGCATCACAAAAACATATTTGCCAATGCATATTTACAAATATAAAGGGGGGGGGACAGTTTTCTGAATCTTCACCGCTGTCCATGATAGAAGGAGGAAGAAATTCAAAGTGCCTCCTTTGTTTTATATGAACCATTTGTACTTGCAGAAGAAATGAAGAAGCTGAAAGTAACATTAGAAAAAGTCCTGTTATCATGATGAAATCTCAAGGTTTATGGAAATAAATTAACCTAGGTGTTAACACAAAAGCATAATTAAGAAGTTCTATCTAATGTTAGCTTTTTAACATTAGCAAAAGTGTTGTAATAATTTATTTATTCAAAATGATCCTCTGCTAGAAATAAATTCACATGTGGAAACAGAAATATATACATGAAAACAATAAATGGGCTAGCAAGTCATTTTTCAGTTTTTATCCTAAGCAGAGACACTAACTAAAAACAAGAGGAAAGTATAATCTACCTAGTTATGAAGAAATGTTTTCACCCCAGGCCAAAAGTTGACTCCAAACCAAGAAGTAACAGGCTTGTATCAGTGGTGAACAACACATTATACCAAACTGGGCAATGCCAGCCTAGTATATGGCATATGGCTTCCAGTGTAATTACCCCAATGTTAGTCACACTTTTATGCACATGTGTATGCGACAGACATACACACACAAAACATAAAGCCCAAGGTCCCATGATTAGTTTAGAAAACTTTTACTTCAAGCTGGTGAAGGAGCCCTGGTGGCACAGTGGTTAAGTGCTGGTACTGCAGCCATTCACTCATAGCACAAGGTTGTGAGTTCAATTCCAGCCAGAGGCTCTAGGAGCAACTCAGCCTGGCTTCCTACCGAGGTTGCTAAAATGAGTACCCAGCTTGTTGGGGCAATTAGCTTACCTGTTGTAAACCACTTAGAAACTATAGGTTTTTTGTGGGGGTTTTGGGTTATCAAGCCATGTTCTAGAAGAGTTTATTTCTGACATTTTGCCAGCATCTGTGGCTGGCATCTTCAGAGAACCATTTAGAGACTGCTTAGTTCAGTATGAAGTGGTATAGAAAGGTAGCTGCTATTGCTATTATTCAACATGCACTAACATAGTGAATAGTCCTTAACAAGCATCTGAATGTGACATCAGTGCTCCCACAAGCAGTCTAATGAATGAAGCTATAGGCTCCAACATTTCACAGATGAAAACCAAAACACCTGTGATCAAGCACTATTAGAGTGTGTTCAAGATGTCAAAAGTTATTAATGAGGAACAGCATACAAGAAAGGAGATGCTACTGCAGCTTGCTTTTCTCTTAGCCAACTGGGAAGGTAAGGATTTGGCCCTTCCTCTCCTCTTTCCCCTGCTGAACTGAGTACAAACTCATTTTGCACTATGAACTCAGATTGTAGCAAAGGAAGAAAGTGGGAGGAGGAAGGAGAAATTGGGACAGTTTAAAAGCACATGAAAAAGTGGGATAGCAGAGAATTATTCGGGACTGTCCCTGCTAAATCAGGACAGCTAGGAGGAATGTGAATCTGACCAAATTAACGTATCTGACTCTCGGGACAATTTACAAGAAAGAAAGCAATTTCTCAAAAGTCCCAGTAGCTGCCAAGAAGTGAAACATAAATCCTCACTGTAGTTTTTGTGGGGTTTTCAGACTTTAAGGCCGTGTTCTAGAAGAACATTGCCTCACCACAAGTTACTTCCAGTGGAACATTAGATTCTATGAGCAAAGAGATGGGGTAGCCATGGGAAGCCCTCTGAGCCCCATGATAGCAAACTTTTATATGGAACACTTTGAAAAGCAAGCCCTGGAAACAGCACCAGAAAAGTCCACAACATGGTTCCAATATGTGGACAACACTTTTACCATCTGGATCCACAGAGAAGATCTGAACGTGTTTTTGAACCATCTGAACAACATCCACCCAAACATGCAGTTCACAATGGAAAAAGAAAAAGAAGGAACATTGCCATTCTTGGATGTCCTGGTCATCCACAAACTGAACCAACGGTTGGGCCACACAGTATATATAAAACCTACACACACCAACAGATGCATACACAAGAACTCCAACCATCACCTAGGACAAAAAAGAAGCACAATAAAACACTAGTAGACTAGGCAAAAAGAATCTGTGAATCCCACTTCCTGCAAGATGAATTGAAGCACCTAGACTGGGCTCTAGAGACTAATTGTTATTCCAGCTCAAACATCAGAAGGGCTGCCAGATCCAGAAAAACACAGAGGAGTGAAGACAAACAACCACCCTAAGGAAAGGTATTTTTACCATACATCAAAGGAGTGACAGACAGAATTGGGAAACTGGTGAGGAAACACAACCTCCAAATGGTCTACAAACCGACCAAGAAAATCCAGCAAATGCTGCACTCAGTGAAGAACAAGAGAGATCCTCTCATGGCCAAAGGAGATTACCAGATACAGTGCAGCTGCAGACAAGTCTACATAGGGACCATCAAATGCAGTGTTCAAACACAAATCAAGGAGCATGAGAAACATTGCAGACTGGGTCAGCCAGAAAAATCAACAGTAGCAGAACATGTTATAAACCATCCTGGGCATAAAATGCTCTTTGAAAACACTGAAATTCTGGATCATGCCAACAACTATCAGGTCAGAATGCACAGAGAAGCCATTGAAATATATAAACATCTGGACAACTTCAACAGGAAAGAAGAAATTCTTAAAGTAAACAATGTTTGGCTACCAGTCCTGAAAAACACCAAAATCAAGACCTATCAAATACAAATGAAAACCACCCAGGGTGAGGGGGGTTTCCCAGCAGATAATGAATCATTAATTAAATAGATACCCTGTAGGCCTTGCCATCCAACAACAGAACAATTGTAAATCACTTCCTCTGAACCAACAGTATATATCCCCACTCTCATCCATGCCAGCATTCTCTGAAGACGCCAGTCACGGCTGCTGGCGAAACATCAGGAATAAGCTTTTCGAGAACACAGCCTCATAGGCTGAAAAATCCACAAAAAACTATGGATGCTGGCCGTGAAAGCCTTTGACCTCACCTTCAGTCCTGTGTAACCTGGTGTTCTCCTTAATGGAAGGACAGCCTCCAAGGAGATTCTGGGAACTAGATTTTGCAGTTGTAGTGCAGTCCAAAAAAGTAAATTTGCTTTCCTTTTTGGACTAGAGTAAATGGTTCTGATGCTGGAATACTGGGGGTGGAAGGGGAAAGGTACCCTAGATGGATCTGGCTGGTAGGATTTAGTCCGGAGAACTCCAAAGGACAAGTTCAAAATCCAGATTGAAGACCAGGAATTTTAAAGAGAAGACACAAATTTCAACTGAGAGTATGAAAATCAATACTGACAAGCTTTTCAGTTAAGTTCGAAGCAATGGAAGGGTTGCACATTTTCAGGAGGGCAACAAAGGACTGGTCATTGACATGTCCATGGTTCCAGCCCAAAGATGCATTATCTCCAAAGGGATGAGGAGAAAAGAATGCATCTTCAAGCAGTGCTAGTTTTATGTAGCAATGGCAGCCAGTGAAAAATCCTGGTCTGGCTTTGTAGGCAGGCAGGGGCATCATAAACAGTAGCAACCAAGGTCCAGCCAGCAATTCTGACTGCTGTGCTTCAAAACCACAACAAAACTCATCCAGTAATGTTGGCAGCTGTAACATAGCTGGGAGAAACAGTGGGAGTCCTGACCCCTACCTTCTCCCTTCATTCTTCTGCCTGGGGCCAGGGTGGAGGAGAAGGGAGAGGGACCCAAGATCCCCAGGGCCCAGAACTCTGGAGGGCCTGGGCTTCTGGGACTTTGACAATAAAAAATAAACTGTACGTTTTTAAAACTGATGTTTGTATCTCAAGGGACTTCAGAGTGGCTATATTGTCTGTTGCTAAATTCTGGGGAGGGGAACCAAATCCTCACCCACCCATGACCCACCACTCAATGCCAGCTCTTGGTGGCCCTACCCAAGCAGCCTATCTCTGCCAAATGAGTAGGATGGCTGTGCCAGCAATCATGGTAGTATAGCAAGGATTTGAAAGAGAGCCATTGTGGTGTAGTACTGCAGTTTGAGCATTGGACTGTAACTCTGGAGCACAAGGTTCAAATACTAACTCAGTTATGGAACCCCAATAGGTGACCTTGGGTATGTCACACTCTCTCAGTCTTAGAAGGTGGCAATGCAAGCCCCCCTCTGAAGAAAATTCCCCAGAAAAACCCATGATAGGGTCACCTTAGGGTCACCATAAGTCAGAACAACTTGAAGGCACAACAACAACAACACAACAAATTCCTATTATTTCATGATGATGGCTGTACTAAGAGCAGCATATATGGAATCACTCATTACATATGAGATAGGCTAGAGTAAAATGGGATAATAACACAATATATGCTATGGCTGGTGCATTCTCTGGAGGAAGAGCAGGATATAAAATGAGGTGAATAAAATATAGCCAGATTGTTATATGTTAAATTTATTTAAGCAACAACTACCACAATAACAGTTTATCCACACTATTAGATGTTTCATTTCAATTACAATTTATTTATCTCTTTTCTTATTGAAAATGTAGCATACATTCTTTCTCAGTTTTTAAAAAAACAGGGACATATGGCTGGATGGTAATGCTGGGATGAACCCTATTTAATATCAGCATTAACTCTTTAGAAGCAGTTGCTATTGTAGTGACATCTGGAAGAAACCTTCAAATAGATTATTCTCTAACCTGGATGAAGGATTCAGCCAGTGTTCGCATCCCAGAGAGTCTTCAGATCAGCATAACAGCAAAAGATGTTGTCACTTGAATTCAAAATATTCCAGTGTTAACATTTGGCAACAATCTTGCTGCCCAAAATATTCCTCTGGTTCTCCTTTATATTCATACACCCCAAAAATCCTGTGCTTTAAAAATGAAGGGAGCAATCCTACAAATGTTTATTGAATGCAGGCCTCATTTCACTCAGTGGATTTTGTTTACTGCATTGTGATGGCCTTTGGCTGAAAACAATCTATTACTACTTGCTGTCAGCTCTATCCATTTTGGTGTGAGGCACCCTCCTTCTTCAGGCCACAGGCTGACCCAGCTACTGCTGCTATCATACCACCTCAAAAGACAAATCACAAGATTCAGCATTTGACACCCCTGAAACCCACATTCTGTGTCCAAGAGTAGATTTTTCTTGTGTTTCAAACTTTAATTCAGTAACTGTAAACTGAAGCCATTCATTAACATTTGGAATTATATCCAGTTATTTGTTTCGTTCCAGCTCTTATCCAACACACTAAATTTTGGAGGATCTGGGATGCATTTAAGCTGCATTTTTAAACACTGCTAACATGAATTTTCCCTTCTTGTGTACCCTAGTCTTTCATTCATACTAAGAAATGTATTGTTTGCCTTTTTCCAGGTATCTATGATTAGCATTTATTGGGGCCAGAAGAACTGTTAAAAGTTTGCAACTTTGTGTGTTTAAAATGCCTAATATCGAGTTAATAAAAGTGCATACAAACACATTGTCCGCTATGGAACAATTTGTGCTCGTAGTTCTTTGTCTTCCAGAGCCAACAGAGGCCACAATCCAGTGCAGGCATTCTTAAATCCATTGATTCCATTTCACTTAGGCATGCCTAGCTCTGTGTTGGTTTGAGGCCAGTGAGGCCCAACAACTTAAAACTTCTGTTGTGAATGACAAACAATGCCCACAGTTACGGGAAGGGGGAAAAATCCAACTCAAACTAGATACATATGGAAAGCTTCCCTTCCCACAGGCAATTACAGAGTATGATCCATTAACTTAAATGGAGATGGGCTCTGACCCCATGTAGGTATCTCTATTGCATATCACAAATACTTTTTGTTGCCATTGTTGGATAGGTTTACCTTAAGGTCACCATAAATCAGAAATGACTTGAAAGCACACAGCAACAAGACAAGATTTATTTGCAATGACTGCAAATGTGAAGATTTGAAGCATTTCACTGAGAACAACCCACATATTATTCCAAAATCTGTATTTGGAAATTACCTTTACTTGCCCACCTAAAAGGTCACAGATCTCCATATATCTTAATCAGGCAAATAGGTTTTATGAAAAGTACCATATATACTCAACTATAAGTTAACCTCGTGCATAAGTCAAGGGCAGGTTTGTGGGCCAAAATGGTGGATTTTGATATGACCCATGGATAAGCCGAGGGTAAAATTTAGGAGAATGTAACAAAGGATTCAAAGGATGAACCAAAGGAAAACAGTGCCAAAGAACTTACAAAATTCCAGAAGGCATAACTGATTGGGCTCACACTAAAGGCTGGATGGGTGACAGAGTAGAGAAGGGTAAATATTTCCAGGACAGATTAAGCTTTTTCACTAGGGATTCCTTCTTTTATAAGAGTTAAAGTACAGAACTTACATTGACGCATGGATAAGTCAACTCAGGTTTTTGGGGTCACATAAACCTATACACGAGTATATACAGTAGGTTGTGGGGGGGGGAGTAGGAAGGAGGGAAATGTATTGATATTGAAGTGATGATCAATTATTGTTTATTTTTTCTGCACAATGAAGAAACATCAGGTCAGTCCCAAGTGCACCAGAAACATGGGCAGTCAAATCTGAATAAACTACAGCATTCTTTCACATTTCATACTAAAACTCTGACTATGCAGAGTTCACATCCGCTACATCAATCCTGCCTTTCTCTGCCTTGCTTTTTGTAGCATCTTCCCCAAGGTCTCAAAACTTGCAGTATTGTGACCTTTTACCTTGGGTTAATGAAGTTATTACCCTAATATGACCAGGATGGATAGCTTCATTTTTCTCTTACATATATCATGAAGTTACTTTGTACCACATGCAACACATACCATATACATGTTCCTTAAAGAATGTCAAAAATAAACAATATATGTTCTTCTTATACATTTCATCCCTGAGCATACATCAAAGGCCAGCATGGGGGTGGAGTGGGGGGGGGGTGTCCACACAATGCACCCTGACTCCGCCCCATGCCAGCAGGACACTGGGCACCCCACCACATGGCGGGCAGCATCACAGCATTCCTCTGGCACTGCATCCAGATGATGCAGCACCACAGGAGCACCGAAAAGCTGCAGTGCTGGTGGCTATTGTGCCCTTTCCGCAGCACAAAATGGAGCTGCTTTTTGCGGCTCCGTTTTGCTCTATGGAAAGGCCAGATGAGGGGTGTAGCATATGGTTGCCACGGCCCCAATCTGGCGAAGAAAGAGGCGACTGCAGGACATCCCTTGGGGGCAGTCTGTTCAGCCCCTTACTATGCTGAGTATTCAAAAAATGATGAACTAGGGATTATCATTAGGGATATTTAAGGGATTCTATACTTCTTCTTTGAAAAAATACTGCTCAGGAGTAGTGAGTAGTAAACAACATAATTTATGTGGTCATTGTTGTTGTTGTGTGCCTTCAAGTCACTTCTTACTTATGACAACTGTAAGGTGAACCTATCACAAGGTTTTCTTGACATGATTTATTCAGTGTGGGTTTGCCATGGCCCTCTTCTGAGGTTGAGAGCATGTGGGATGCCCAAGGTCAGTCAGTGGGTTTCCATGGTTGAGCAGAGAATTTGAACCCCAGACTCCAGTCGTAAGCCGACATCCCAATGATTACATCATGCACATAATGAGTTACTATTTGGTGAGAAGATAACACAGTTATATTTCAAAAGTAGCATAAGGAATAGGAATTAGTTCTTTTCCATGGTATAATAAATAACATTTCCTAGTTAATATTCTAGATTCTTTTAAAGAGCATGTTGACAGGAATTTTTTCAAGTTTTACAATGTTGTATTATAAATTCTTCAGTATTTATTTCCCAAAAAAGTTACAAAAAGTAACAAAAATAATGGAAAACTAATTAGCAGCACAAGAAGTCATTCTTCTAAAAATGTGATATGTAACAATAATGAATAACTTCTAAAACACTATAATGAGTAACAGAAATTAAATTACTTTGTAAAAGTATTTTTCTGGGGACTGTGACCATTCTATCCATCACAGAAAACTTCCTTCTGAAACTGAAAGGTGTTTTAAAAGATGTTTGCATCAAGTGGCAGGCTCATTTGTTCCTCATTTCTGGCCACCTTGGATCCTGCATAGGGACAAAGGCAAGATATAAATCAAACAAAATAATAAAATAAAAATAGGGGGAAATGTCCAAAATACATCTGCAAAAGTCTTTCATGAGCCTAAACAGTTCTTAGGATTCTGGCCAAAGTACTTTTCACATTCATAATGATATGCACTGGAAATGCCTTGCTATCATCAGGCATCTTCAAAGCCTAGGATCCTTTCACACCATTTCATAGGTTTCCCCTTTCCAGCAATAAAAAAGGATGCTATAAAAGTCATGATTTAAATGATATATCACAATTTTATAGACTTGAAAGTTAATTTTGCCTAGAAGCATTTTATAGATGTTGGAAACTAAGAGCAAGGGGTAGTGAGGTTTGGTGAGATCAAAAAACTTTCTTTCCCTAGAGAGATTTAAGGCTCCATCCCCCACCCCACCCCCTTTCCTCTGCTATGGCATGTTGAGTACAATTGCCCCAAGATGAAGTCTCCAATATGGAAAGATTAACAGGACCAAAAAATGCTTGTAAAGGGATGAGTTTAGCTGTTCCGTGAATAAAAGAGATTATGTTCAGTTTCAACTATAAGGGAAACATGGGGAGGAACCAGCCAAGCTGTTTTGCTTAATTAGTTTCATTACAAGATGCACTAAGACTATTAGGTGAATATTAGGCTGTTTCCAGGTTTGAAATGGACAGATGTTAGCAAGATTAAATCAAAATGCTCTTCACTCCCATAAAGGCTTTTATATGCTCAAAGCAGCTCAACACTTCATTTTCTCTAGACATTCCCCGGTTTCTAAACATCACTATAAATCTCTCTTACTCTGGAGTTAAATTGTGGTGCTCATCTCATTGACTTAAAAGGCCTCATTGCTCTCATTAGTGCAGCAAACAGGATTTGCTCCCCCTCGTCTCACTCTTAAAGTCTGATCATTTCTCCTTTTGAAATGTTTATTTACCTAGTTCCCTGCTACATGTCTATCTGATTTTAATCCTTGCTGAACTGTGGCTGCTGCATAAACATTACAGTAATGTATTTGCTACACTCAGGAGAAAGCGGAAGATGGTTGCTAAAATAAACATAAACCCTATGAACTTGTGGAGGCTGCTCTTTCCAATTCTTTTTTTCCTGAGCAAGGTGAAATTACATATATAAGGAGTTCCCTGTCTTGGACTGAAAATAGGTAATACCGTAGTCTATGGTAGTAATGAAGAAAATACAAATGTTCTTTGGAATGCTGTGCTACTGTCCTGAGGTTGCTGTACAGCATTGTATGCATTCTTAACCCTATCTCAGACATTAGTGTTCACACTGTAAGTCACCAGGGTAATATTTTACTGTAGCAACTATCAGATACATGGTAAAATGCTGAAAGTTTAGAGTGTATATTGTGTTGTTGTTGTTGTTGTTGTGTGTCTTCGAATTAGTTCCGACTTATGGTGACGTTGGCGGGTTACAAACTGCTGAAATGCAGCGGTCTGCTGCCGCCGCCGGTTCCTGCGTCCGGGAACCGCAGCAGCCAAACAGCGCAGTTCCCGGATGCAGCAAAGAAGGAGAGTGAAAATCACGCTCCTTCTTGCTCCCCGGAAGAGACGCCGTGAGGCGCTAGTTGCGCACTCGTGGCGTCACTTCCGGGGTGTGACGTGCAGACGCAGAGCGTCCACTACGTCAAAATGGCGGCGGTCATGTGGAACAGCCGCCGCCATTTGTTACAGACTCTGTCCGTAATAGGAGTAGAGACGCCCCTTTTTCAAACTGGGATGTCCTGAGGAAGTCCAAAATGGCGGTCTGTAACCCACCCTTAAGACTCCTGGGGTTTTTTTTAGGCGGGGGGTTGGCAAGTTTCCTTCAGAAGGGGTTTGCCATTGCCATCCTCTGAAGGTATGACTTGCCCAAAGGCACTCAGTGGGTTTCCATGGTTGCGCAGAGATTCTAATTTTGATCTCCTTGGCGCGTTACAGACGCGCCAAAGGGGTGTGCTAGGGTTAGGAAGGGGCGTGTTAGGGTTGAGAAGGGGCGTCACTTCCTGATGCCCCTCAACCCTAGTACGGACCAAGTCTGTACAAAATGGCAGCGCCCGTCCACACGGGGGCTGCCATTTTGACATCGCAGACACATAGTGTCCAGATGTTGCACGGTGGAAGTGACGCCGCGAGTGCACGACTAGCGCCTCACGACGCCACTTCCAGGGCCCAGAAAGAAGCGCCATTTTGGCGCTTCTTTCTGGCTGCGCCCGGGAACCACGCGTTTTGGCCACTGCGGTTCCTGGACGCAGCAACTGGCGGCAGCGGCAGACTGCCTGTTTTGGGTGGTCTGTA
>NC_056522.1:112790963-112808129 GCF_019175285.1 Sceloporus undulatus | reverse complement strand
ACTCACCCTAGAGTCTTGGGCCAACTCTCAAACCACTATATCACACTGGATCTCATAGATAGTGTATATAGCAAATATAAAATAAGTAGAATTTTTAAAACAGAGGAGAAAAATAGGGAACTACTTGGGTTTCCATATCTCAGGGCATAGACTTTCTTCCCTGGCCCTCAGGGTGAAAGCATTGCCTTGAAAAGTACATTGGGCCCTTGGTATCCACTGGGGTTTGGTGGACCCACCCATTCCCCTGTGGATACCAAAATCCATGGATTAAATATACTAGGATAATAAAATGGGGTCCTTTATATAAATGCCAAAATCAAGGTTTGCTTCTTGGTCAAGATAGAGAGCAAGAGAATACTTTCAAGTCATGGATGGTTGAATATGGAAGGCCAACTGTACATGTATATATATTTTTCTCATTTGTTAGGCTTGGGCATGAATTCAACTGATTAGTCTAGTCTAGAGTAAGGTCACTGAATTAATAGTTGAATGTGAGGGTTTTTTTAAAAAAATCTTATTGATCTAATGACTCTACTCTGGTTGGAACTAACAGTAGGACAGGCTTTGGTGGATTTTTAAAAACAAACATTGCACAGTATACCTTGTACTGTTGGGACTGGTGCTTAGCATGTCATGCTTAAGGACATCATCAGTGGTTGCCTTTTATAACATCGCCTTTGTTACATCACCAGGGCCCACCCCACTGTGATCTCACAAGGACTTATCGCTGGGTATCAGGTTTTCACTCTGAAATCTCGGGGTTGGGATAGTTGTGGACTGGAGCCAGTAAGTCTAAATTTGTTTACAGTTTTATGCTGTGGCAAGCTGAAAGCATTCAAACTACCTGGTACCCTCCTCAGAGCTGCTGGTCAGAAGAAAACAAACAATGGGGTTTGCTGGCTTTTGAAAAGAGAGCATTTTGCTGTTTCCTCAAAACAAAAAGTTAGCAGAGAGAACTGTCATAAGTAACCACTTTAAAATAAATAAATAAATAAATATTGAAAACAGAACACAGAATCCTTCTGTCATATATTGATTCAGCACAGGTTCATCTGGCATAGTGTTGGCTCAGCTGATCTTCAGCCATGTTGATCAGTTAATTTAAGATTATATTCTTCCATTAGTCATGCATAATGAACTTAATAGGGAAAAGTAGTCAGGATCAATGTAAATCCCACTCATTTCAGTGGGGCCTAAGCATGAGTCTAGGTATAACCTATTTCCAAGGATGTGAACCCTGCTGAACATGACAGCACTTATTTCTATCTTAACAGGGATAAGATTGTTGTGTAAGCATGCAGTCCTGAAAACACCTGGGATGTCAGCCTCACTGAACACAATGGAACTTTCTTCTGAAAAGACATGCATAGGATTGCATAGCTTTAGTCTTTCATAGTAAATCTATTCTGTTACCACGTGTGTGTGTGACATACACTCACAACATATTTTCTATTGTTTTATAAAGCTTGACTTCTGGCCAAAGAACAATAATAAATTAGCTATTTGTCTTTACAGCACTTATGTTCACCTCTTATGTCCTAGAAACTATAGAGGACCAGCTACAAAATGTGCATACCAACATCAATTTTGTTTAAATAATTAAACTGAGACTTCATTTCAGCTAACATCAGAAAAGAAGATAGTTTTTAGACCAATTTGGTTTTCTGTTTTCAGCAGCAGCATTTTGGGATGGGTGATTCTGCATGACAAGTAGCTATGGGCTTGAACAGACAGGGCAAAGTAAAATGACACACACATCTTAGGAGGCCAGAAGCTGTGCCAAAGCTATGCTCCAGTCCTTAGGACTGGACCATGGCTTTGGTGCACCTTCTGGCCTCTTAGGATACATGCATCATTTAAACATCATACCTCCAAAGTGACCCGATGAAGCTTTATTTTGGCCTGTCTGTTCAGGCCCTGTATTTGACTTTCAATACTATTTTAAACATATAATTATTGATCTATGACTAAAAAATAAATCACATTATGCAGTAGTTTTTGAGTAGCACAACCAATTAACCTACTTCATTTGTGCCTAAAATTATAAATAACCTATGGAAGAGTCAGTGCAGATGCATGAAAACAGTGGTGCTGAATATCTCAAAAAATAATTTCCTCAAATGTAGGCAAATAAAAGCAGCGGATTTACAGTTGTTTTTTTTAGGGTTTTTCAGGCTATGTGGCCATGTTCTAGCAGAGTTTCTTTCTGACATTTTGCCAGCATCTGTGGCTGGCATCTTCAGAGAATGCTTGCCTGGAAAAAGCACTGTGTGAGCCTGGGAATGCAGGAGTGATTTGCATGTGTATTGTTCTGTGCTGATGGCTGGCCTCAGCCTGGGAGGCTAATGCAAACGAGGATTAATGTCTGCTAATTGGTGATCATTATCTGCTGGGAAAGCCCCTGACTCTGAATGGTTTCCCATTTGCATTTGCTGAGTCCTAATTTTGCTATTCCTCAGGACTGGTAGCCAAATTTTGTTCACTTTAAGGGTTTCTTCTTTCCAGTTGAAACTGTCCAGGTGTTTGTTGATTTCAGTGGCTTCCCTGTACATCCTGACATGGTAGTGGTTGGCATGGTCCAGAACTTTGGTGTTTTCAAACAGTATTTTATGCCCAGGATGGTTTGTGGCATGTTCAGCTACTGCTGATTTTTCTGGCTGGACCAGTCTGCAGTGTCTCTCGTGTTCTTTGATTCTTGTTTGCACACTGCATTTGGTGGTCCCTATGGAGACTTGTCCGCAGCTGCATGGTATGCAGTAAACTCCTGCAGCTGTGAGAGGGTCTCTCTGGTCCTTGGATGAGCGAAGCATTTGCTGGATTTTCTTCATCGGTTTGTAAACCATTTGAAGGTTGTGCTTCCTCACCACTTTGCCTATTCTGTCTGTGATTCCTTTGATGTATGGTAAAAATACCTTCCCTTTGGGTGGCTGCTTGTCTTCACTTTTCTGGGTTTTCCTGGGCCTGGCAGCCCTTCTGATGTCTGAACTGGAATAACCATTGGTCTGTAGAGCCCCGTCCAAGTGCTTCAGTTCATCTTCCAAGAAATGGGGTTCACAGATGCGTTTTGCTCGGTCTACCAATGTTTTGATTGTGCTTCTTTTTTTGTCCTGGGTGATGGTTGGAGTTCTTGTGCAGGTATAGATCTGTATGTGTGGGTTTTCGGTATACTGTGTGACCCAAATGTAGGTTCAGTTTGCGGATGACAAGGACATCCAAAAATGCCTTCAACTTTATAAAAGAAGTGGATTTGTCATGGATATTTTTGCATGTATACAGATAAACATGTACATACACCAATAGGATCTAGCATTCAAAATTATTTAATGAAATTTACTACAGAGACAGAGTTTTCAAATAACTTATGCCCATGTGTGTTTCAAATAAAATACAATGTCTTTGAAAAGGCTGATTAAGTTGTTGTCTAGTAAGGAATATAATGCAGTGACCATCAGGTTTTGTTAAATGATTAATGCTATTAAATGATTAAATCTTTTGAAGTTCCAATTCCTGCTGAGTATAAACAGAAGGTGAAACACTTTTAAATCAATTACCTGATGATAGTAGAATAATCTTCTTACTTTAATAAAAGCAATTACTGTATGTCAAGGCTATTCATTTAAAAGGTTTCCAGGATCAGGCCACCTCTTTTCCAATGCTGGAACTCACACTTTCAGTTATTAGATTAAACATTTTTGTATATTTTGTATTATGTCTGAAAACAAGACAAATCCTAAAATATTATATGTATTTGCAGAAGCTTAACACCACAGCTCCAGCTCAAATAATTTTGGCCAGAATCCAAAGGATTCTGTGAAATTAGTGCCGTATGCCCAAGGGGGATTTTGTCACTATGACAGTAGCATTTACATCCACCCACATGTCCCAAGAAAGATTGATTTTGAAACTGAAGAAAGTTTCAAAAACATTTTTTAATATGACAGAAGTGGAAGAACTGGTATAATGACAAGGCTACATGGGGCAGTATACAGTAGTTCACCCACACATATTTGCTGAAGTTATGAACAGAATTTTAGTGCTAAAATATAGACAGTTCGGTACAGAATGTACAAAACAGTTAATCAAAAGAGGGGGGGACAATTAAAATTCATTGTGTGAAGCTAAGCAGCACTTAAACATACTGGCATTTCACCATCTTTCTCTTCTCCTACACACACACACACACACAAAGTTTTCAGAGATGACAACATACAAGGAGCTGCAGAAGCAAGTGGTGCATATTATCCCTGATGCTTGCTCTTCAGAGTGGGAGCACATGAAAAGAATTACCAGTAATAACTGGCTTGTCTGTAGGAGGGAGAACCACTGAAATATCATGGTGCTGCTCCTGTTTTCCAGACTTAAACATAATGACTGAAAATGCAACTGAAAAATAAGTGATGACTGTAATGTGTATTTGTTAAAGCTTACTGCTTACAAAAAAAAAAAAGTCACAGACTATTCTATTTTCCTTCACTGATCTCTCTTTCTCTCTCTGGAGAGATAGATGACAGATATTGACAACTATTGTACAATATGGCCTCTTTCTTATTGAAGAGGTATGAAACAGCAGTGAAAATATGTGTATATTGGACACCTTTCACTTTAAATGGCAGAAGATGTGAGCCTTGTTTTTTAAAGCATCAGGGAGTCATAAACTTTAGCAAGTCTGGGGGGCCAGTTTTCTACTGTGATAACTTCTGGGGGGGCAAAAGGACTGTTAAAAATGAGAGAACAATAACAACAACAACAAGTGGCTTCAAGTGCACCTTTGGTGTTTTTATGTCATATAGAGCAAAGAACCCTGCAACCTATTTAAAAAGGTGAATCATTGCTTTTAGAGTCTTCTGGGATACTCTTTCCCTTTAAAAAGGATGAAAAGAATGTCTTTTCCCTTAAAAAGGATGAAAGGAGACATGGGCTCCAAAAGCAGGCTCACACGTAGCCACACTTATTGTGCCATTTATGTTGGATACTGCTTCTTAATAATTCTTATCGCTTTTGAGGGCACAAAAGCTGCTCTTTGGCTGTTGCTTATCTCTTCCACTCCATCAGGCAGTCATCACTCACAATGAAAACACAGTCAAGTGGACACAGAGCTAAGTTAAGCTGGAGAAGATGCAAAACGGTGTAAACAGATAGGGTGAAGAACTGGGCCTCCTACTGGAGTCCCAATACTAAGGAATATATTTATGAAGGCTGAAGGAAAGAAAGACTAGTCAATTTACCTGTTGCTCCAGTGCCTAGACTAAGCTGAATCACTTACTGCAGGAATATAACCCTAATAATAGTAGTAGTAGTAGTAGTAGTAGTAGTAGTATTTATTCATATTCCGCTTTTTTCCAAAGGAATCAAAGCAGATTACAGCAATAAAATGACATACAATTTAAAAATACAATTAAAACCCCCCAAACCCCAACCATCCCCCGATCATAAAACATTAATCAACCTCTAAAAAGCTATTAAACAACAAGAAAATTTAAAAACAATTCCAATACGAGTACAGTAAAAAAAAAGTTTTGGGGGGCAGATCCGGGCAAGAATTGAGTCGTTTTGTGAAAGGGAGGGGGGAGGGCATATGTTGTTGGATCACAAGCACCATCATACTAGCAATACTTGCTAGGGTTGAAAAGAACTAATGTTTCACAACATATAGAGGGCCAGCTACAAGCTCTCATAGCCTACAGACACAGTGTTAGTTGGGAATGCATTTTTATTTACTTATTTACTTTTAAAGGAATCTACAATCTTGTAAACTCAACAGGACAAAGATCCTGGCTTTGACTGTGAGCTCCTGCATGGCAGGAGGTTGTATTGGACAGCCCTTGTGTTCTCTTCCAATTATATGATTCTATGAAATGCCAACACTTGAGTTCAGAACTTTGGAATGCTAGACTTACCATACTTTCTTGTCAATCACAGTTTCCTACAATGCAGCAGAACTGTTTAAATACCATCCTTAGAATAGAAGATAGAAGACGACATTCTATATGTATAGTCTTCCTCAATAGGTAAATCATGGGAGAGGGGGCTGATATAACTTCTGCAGGCAATTGTTTGCCTTCCTCATATATAACATAATCAAATAAACAAACAAGCTTCATTTATATACCACTTCATACCGCCTAAGCAGTGTCTAAGCGGTTTACAACTGTAAGCTAATTTAATTACAATTAATAATGGGGACATTGGAGTGGGAGGGTGCTCTTTACTCTGGTCTCCACCAAAGAATAGCTGCATAGTACTGCCTACAGAGCCTTGTGTGGCAAAGGAAAGAACTAGGGAATTCTCTCTCATTCTCTCTGTGGCCAGGTTCTGTCACCCCCTTCCTCAGTTGTACTTTCATTTTAACCCTCATTTGCCCACCCTCAGTACAAGGGGTAATAGTATGGTTACCAGTTAATCAGTCTCTATTGCATAGCCATACTACATTAGGTAGCAGAGGAATTCATCTTATCAGGCAGATACAGTCAAGTTGGAAATGACCCATTGGTGAAGACCTGAAGCCTTCTCAGATCTGACACATGTGATGCAATGCTGATTAAGAGCTAGAGAAATTATTCCAGAGTGTCAGAGGTTTTGAGCTATTATACTCCATTGGTGAATACTCTTTGGTGAAATGAACTTGGTTGCTAGGATTTGTTTCCCCATTGCACTTCTTTTTAAAACAACCAATACAGTTTCTTGTTCATTTGAACTCCATACTGTTGTTATCTTGCTGGTGCAATCAGTTCATTCATTTTCATTACATAATATAGCTACATTCTAATCACCATGTGTCTGCATCGCTATTGATTCTTGCTCCCCACACACACAATATAGTCCAGAGTTTGGCTAACTATTTGCAATATGGCATTGGGCTAAATACAACTTTATTCCTACCTCAGGCCATCCCTATGAAATAAATGGGGCTTTTAAGCCACCATTAACTTAAGTCTAAATGGGGTCTGTTCTAGGTATGGCTAACATTGGACTAAGTCCCTAGTTTTTCAAATACATTGCTCTGGCACCATTTTGCATACCTTCTCTTTAGCACAAATGTATAGAGTTAGATCATTCTGAATTTGATAGGTTTCACAACAGACATCAGAGGTTTTCCCTGTTAAAGTACAGATCTTGCTGACCAGCTCCAAAACAAATATGATGGGGAATTCCTTGTTCTGTTCTGTTAACACAGGCTTATTGATTTATGCATTAAATGAAGGAATCCCCATCTCCCCAAAATGTAGAGGTTTATTTATTATTAAGAGAATACTAAGACCCTGCAAACAAATTCTTAAAATCATTTTAGTTACCTTATACACTGTAGTGTCTCCAGGTGTATATCATTTCTTATTGAGGTTAATAAGCTTGACCTTTGTGCAGGATAGAGGTATATACTATATGCAAGATATTTTTATTAATATTCTTATGCAACAATACCTCTCAGTCAATGGAAGGGAGAATAATATCTGGGTTTTTTTGCTTGTGCAAACAATCCAGTTTTTTCAAGAAACCAGATCCACAGCAAACCTCAGTGGCATTCGAATTAACTTCACATATTTCTATACTCAGTTGTTATTTAAAAAAAAAAGAACCCAAATAACTTAAAATAAATGTGTGAAGTCATTGAAGCTTAATCCTAGTCTAAAGCCCCCCCCCCTTTTGAAATCTCTTCATGATAACTCCAGCTCTTTAAGAACTTGTCCTTTTTTAAAACCATAATGAAATGAGATTCACAAGTGCTGAAACCTCCTGATCTTCCTCCTCTCTCATCATCATTACCTGTTATAGCCTTAAGCATTTGTAGCAGTCACTGGGATATTTTTCACTGCCAATTACTTATACCCCAGGCCAGTTTAATAAGCACCTGAAAAGAGAAGCGGCCTGCCAGAGGGCCAGTCACCTTTCACCTGCAAAGCCCTTGTTCCCCAGTCCACCCTGAACCATCAGCTATCCTTAGCAGGCCAAAACACAGGGGCATATTGTACTCTCTTGGACAGATCCATCACAGGCAAGGAAGCTTCTCTTCCCAGTAATGGAGCACTCTATGACTCTTCATTGTAACTGTGGGAACCTTTGAAGAAGGCAGCATGTTTTAAAGCAATGGAGTGGCTGAACTGAATTGATAAGGGTTGCTTCTGTTTCCCAGTATCTCTAAGTGACTTTATCCTTCTGAGTCTTCTTCCCAGACTAAGCGTTTTTATATATGTATGTTAAATGTATGTATCCAAAGTATCGCTTGCTTTTTCCAACTGCCCACAGTGATTAAAAGAAAAAACATGTTGTCTATTTTTCTCTTTTTGCCCTTGTTCTCTGATTGTGCTGTTTTCTGGCCTGGGGTCAGACTGATCAACCAGAGAGAGCTGGTATATAGAGGTTCCTGCCAAATAGTGTGCCATGGTGCTGGAATCGATAGGATTCAGGCTGTCATCAGTCTGAATCCTACTGATAATCTCAATTAGAGTAGATTCATTGAATCAGTGGGGTTTGCATCACTGTTGACTTTCCATTCAATAATTGCATCAATGTGTCTTACTCTAGTTGGGGCTACCAGTAGGAGTCAGGCCACTTAGTCCTTACCAATCCTCCTGTATTTTGTCCCTCTGTCCACCCAGCGTGACAAAAAGTTTCTGTATTTTATCAGTCATCCATCTCTTCCTCTTAACTGACCAGCTATTCTCATTCTATTCCTCAAAATAAATGATAATTCAGAGAGGGCAAAACCCAATAACTCAGACACACAACACTCTTCAGAGAAACTGGTTAGTGCTTACTGCATTTTGAGCACTGAAAAGTCTAGGAATTTAGCTGTTAATCATTTTATGACAAACGTGCACAAAATGGCCCATAAACGTGACAATGTGCTTTCAAAAACTGGTCTGGAAATTATTTGGCAGGAAACACTAGTAGAATATGTGTATGCCTTTGGCATTCTTCAATA
The DNA here is from genome assembly GCF_019175285.1 of Sceloporus undulatus. Lineage (NCBI taxonomy): Eukaryota > Metazoa > Chordata > Lepidosauria > Squamata > Phrynosomatidae > Sceloporus > Sceloporus undulatus. The sequence continues at coordinate 112,799,209 of NC_056522.1, read as the reverse complement.
ACTTCCTTCTCAAGTAAGGCTCTTCTTACATTGTATTTTTTGTAGAGGAAACATTATCCCAATTTACTCTTACCATATACTTTTTACACACAGAAATAGTTATCGGAAATGCTCCCCTAATATGTTCTGACAGCTATTTATTACCACATCATGGGAAATGAGATTGGTCCAGAGGTCATTTATTTCATCATGTGAAGTGTGTGTAGTAGACAAATCACCCTGTTGTCATAAAGAGATGTGTGAATGAGACGTGACAGTCAGTGTCTGGATCCACCATCAGATTCCACTTCAGCTGTTGATTTGGGATGAATACAAATAACAATTTGCTAAGTGGTAATTTACCATCATGTGCTTATAACCACATGCTAAGCCATTTATCTGCCAACTTGTGAAGAAAACGTTGCCACACTTCTGCTTGTCATCAAAAAACTAGGGAAACAGGACCATGCTGGTCACTGTATAACTAAACAGCTATATACTTGGTAAATGAAAGGTTTATTTTATTCTATTATACATTAATGAAGGTGACATACAGGAACTGATACCAACGTACCATAATTAAAATGCAAATTGATAACTGAATGAGAATGCGTAAAACTGACTCTTGAAGACCAAATACACACATATCTGTTTCTTAATGATTATCTGTACAGTCAACCTTCCCTATCCACAGATTAACCGTCCACCGCTTTAATATGTATGTATGTATGTATGTATGTACAGTATATTACAAAAAGCAAAGTTTGATTTTGCCCTTTTATATAAGCCATATACAATAATTATATAAGCCTTTTATATAAGCCAGCATGGTGTAGTGGTTGGAGCATTGAATTATGCCTTTGGAAACCATGGTTTGAATCCCGACTCAGCCATGGCAACCCATAGGGGTGACCTTGGGCAAGTCACATACTCTCAGGCTGAGAGGATGGCAAAGACAACCCTCATCTGAAGAAACCTGCCAAGAAAAAAACATGGTAGGTTTGGTCTAGTGGTTAAGATTTGGCGCTCTCACCGCCGCGGCCCAGATTCGATTCCTAGTCAGGGAACACTTTTCAACCATGCCCTATGAGGAACAACTTAGGGAGCTGGGGATCTTTAACCAGGAGAGAAGAAGGTTAAGAGGTGATATGATAGCCCCGTATAAATACTTGAAGGGGTGTCATATTGAGGAGGAAGCAAGCTTTTTTTCTGTTGCTCCAGAGAACAGGACCCAGAACAATGGATGCAAGCTCCAGGAAAAGAGATTCCACCTCAACATTAGGAGGAACTTCCTGACAGTAAGGGCTGTCCAACAGTGGAACAAACTCCCTCGGAGTGTAGTGGAGTCTCCTTCCTTAGAGGTCTTTAAACAGAGGCTAGATGGCCATCTGTCGGGGATGCTTTGATTTGGATTTGCTGCATGGCAGGGGATTGGACTGGATGGCCCTTGCGGTCTCTTCCAACTTTATGATTCTATGATTCTAGGGTTGTCATAAGTCGGAAATTACTTGAAGGCACACAACAACAATAACAACAACAAATATTGTAGACATCATTTTACTGTGCTATTGTAGTATTTAATGGGATGTGAGTATCCACAGATTTTGGTATCCGTGGGGTGGGGTCCTAGAACCAAACCCCAGAAAATACCAAGGGCCTACTGTATTTGGCCTTCTAGGGTTAATTCACACTGAGTGAGAAATCACTCAGAAATGTGTGTAGACCCAGTAAATTGGAGCTGAGGTTGGCAGTTTGTAACAAGGAACATGTTCCAAAAGTCCAGACCACAAAAGGCTGTCAGTTGTAGGCTTCTGCTGCCCCACAGGTTTACTGTAGGGAGCAAACATCATAAACATGACTGCAATTAAATCTTACGCATCAATAATTCCATGCTATTAAACAATAAACATATTTAAGATTTATTAGTCTTGGGATTTCTGCATTTTACACAATGTAAACCTCCTGTGTTCAAAATTAGTAAACTTTGACTGGGGTGCAACTGTTCCTAAAGTTTCCATTGTCACTCCCTGTCGCAGCCAAAGCAACAGAGAGTTTTGTGGCCTTTTAATAAAGGCTGGCACATTTGTTACAAAAGACGACAGACTTTTGATGTTGCCTATGGCTTGGGCTGCATCTACGTGGCAGAATTAATCCAGTTTGACACTGCTTTAACTCCTATGGCTACCTGCTACAGAATTCTGGAATTTGATCAGATACTGAACCTTCCCTGACAGAGAGCTCTGGTGCCACAATAAACTACACATCCCCAGATGCCATAAGACAAACGGCATTAATTCTGCAATGCAGTAGAATCAGGAGTCTCTTTTTGTTGTTAACCGCCTTCAAGTCTATCTCCACTCATGGCAACCCTGTGGATGAGACATCTCCAAAACTCCTTGTCCTCCATTGCTTTGCTCAGGTCCTATAAATTCATGCTCAGGACCTCCTTAATAGAGTCCATCCATCTAGCATGTGGCCTTCCTCTCTTTTTACATCCCCCCACCTTTCCTAGCATTTGGGTGAAGGAGACTGGTGATAGTCAGGGTCTGGATCCACCATCAGATTCCACTTCAGCTGTTGATTTAGTCTCATGGTGTAGTTATTATTATTAAGCTTTATCTATATAGAGCTGTAAATTTACACAGTGCTGTACATAGAATCTATTAAAACAGATAAAATAAACCTGCCTGTAGCGTGCATTCTACAAAAATATTTAAATATACACTCATCCCTCCATATTTGCGGATTTGATTAATATGTTCCCTCTAGGAATATCTAGGTCCTCCAGCACAACTCTATGGTCAACTTTAACCAATAGTCACACTTAAGGACTAGAGATTCCTAGAAAAAACACCCCATCAGGCCTTTGTAGCTCCTCCAGCGCAATTCTTTGGTCAATGTCTGTTGGATGTTGACCTCAGAGATGCACTGGAGGACCTAGAGATTCCTAGAGAGGCATCCTCTCAGGTAAAAAAATGGTCTTTTTATTATTTGTGGTTTTTCCATATTCACAGGGGTCTTGTGCCCCTGACCCTAGCGAATATGGAGTGAGATGTGTAATTCCTCTTGATGTTATTCAGTTAAATTTTTTTACTGTCATTACTTTGTATTGATAGGAGGGAGGGTAGAAGGGTGGGGCGGTTGGGGATTGTTTCGTTATTATTATTGTGAAATTGTATTTGTTTTTTTCTTTGTTGTTATCCACCTTGATCCTCAACGGGAGAGGCGGGATACAAATTATTATTATTATTATTATTATTATTATTATTATAGTACATGTTAACATTCAATAAAATAAGGCAGGCAACAAATTAAAATAACGTTAGATGTGAATCACTTCATGCCTGTGGGAAAAGGATGTGGCCAAAGGAGGACCATTTAATCATCAGAGAGAGTTCAGACATCTGCCCAAAGGGACCAAGGACACGTCTTCCTTTTCCAGGACACCTTTCAGTTTCTTCCTGACGTCCAAGTGGCACAGACCTTTCCTTTGAGATGGAGTGGGGCTAACATCCCTAAAATGGCACGTGTCTCAGAGGCATAACCCTGCTTAGTCTGGAACAGCAATACGCAAAGGGCTCTTGCAGCACCTTTGAGCAAAAGGAGTTGTGGCATACGCTTCCCTCCTCGACTCGGTTTTACTGCATCGGAGGCAACAAAGTCTTTCTGGCAGTTCTTCGTCGTCTCAAAGGTGCTGCGAGATCCCTTTGCATGCCTGTAAGACCCAAAACACACTGCAGAAATAATCCAGTTAGAGACCGGTTTAACTGCCCTGGCTCAGTGCTAGGGGATTCTGGGAAGTGTGGTTTTGCGAGACTACAGTTTGCCTTCTCTGTCATAGGGCTCTGGTGCCACAACAAACTACAGTTCCCAGAATTCCCTAGCACTGAGCCAGGGCAGTAAATGCGGTCTCAAACTGGATTACTCCTGCAGTGCGTTTTGGACCACCGTTTGCGAAGTCGAAATGAAGTTCCCGGGGCAATTTCACGTGCGGCGGAGGTTAGCAGTAGCTTCATTTACTATTATTAGTACTACTATTATTATTTTCTTGTATCCCACCTTTCTCCCAATATAGGGACTCATTTATAAAGTACAATAACATCCAAAACGTATAACAACAATGCATCTATTTTATGCCTTTTGGTGGGCCCAATCACTGCTTTGTGGACTTGGGATGGTAGTGCGACGTGTCTGCTCTGCACTTGGCTTGGCCCCAGAAAGGCATCCATGGAGAACAAGACCAAAGGAAGGTTAAAAAATCCCCCCAAAACAACCAAACACTCCCATAAATGCGAAGCCGAAGGCTTTTATGGCCGGCCTCCATTTGGGGGGAAAAGCGGGATAAAAGCGCAATAAATAAAGTAATAAATAAAAATAATAAAGAGGCATAATTATTCCCTATCTTCGACTGTCTGCTCCGCTCTGGGGGCCCCACAAACTACAATTCCCAGAATTCCAAAGCAATGAGCCAGGGGTCAAACCGGATTAATTCTGCAGTTGTGCCTTCCAGTCGTTTCCGATTTAGGACGACCCTATAAGGCGAACCTGCCACAGGGTTTTCGTTTCGTGGCAATATTTGTTCAGAGCCTCTGCCTCTCTCTGAGGCTGAGAGAGTGTGACTGGACCACCCAGTGGGTTTCCACGGCTGAGTGGGGATTTGAAACCTGGTCTTCAGAGTCGTAGTCCAAGCCACGGCAGCAGCACTCTGGCTCTCCCGACTCGCGTTGCCAGATGGCTCCTGTCCCTTTAAGGGTTCTGTGGAAGGGGGGGGGGTTCCCAGGTTTTGCCTGATGATGCATCCAGGGGTTGAGGAGCACCTGCTGAAATTCCCTCTTTTAGCCAACTCTTAAAGGGACAGGAGCCTTCTCCAGTTTTCTCTCTGGTAGCCCTTGGTCCAGATTATGCCCGACATCCCAGCAACTTGCATCGCAGGGATCCGAACCAAGGAGAAGCCTTCCCTTGGAAGAATGATTCGGATCGCCTTTAAGCGTTACTTTAAACGTGGAGGTTTTAATTGCAACCACTGCCCTGGCTCAGCGCTGGGGAATCCTGGGAACCGTAGCTTATTGTGGCACCAGGGCTCCCTGCCAAATGTCTCACAAAAGTACGGTTCCCAGGATTCCCTAGCATTGAGCCAGGACAGTTAAAGCGGTCTCAAACCGAGATCGTTTCTGCAGTGTGTTTTGGCTGAATTTACTGCTGCTGCTTGGAGGGGGGGACTTATTCCGGATTGGCAGGAAAGGGCATTAAATATGGAGGGAATCCATCCTCACGCCCCGTTAACCACTTTATTCCTCATCCTACAGGTTTCAATTGGATCGATTTTCGCAGGTGTCCTGCTGCCTCCCTCCTCGTTGTACCTGTTGCTAAAAGTTTAAGCTTTCCATAAAACAGCTACAAACGGTTCCCTTTTTTTGTCATTTTAAGGCTATTTATCATCATCGTCATCGTCATCATTTTACCCCCCTTTTTTAACGTGTGTGGGGAGGAGGAAGAAACCATCCACCGGATAAAGCGAAGCTTTCGAAATGAACCCAAATTTAGGCTTACAAATTACTCCAGAGAGGCACTAAAATGTGACCATGGAGGGAAAATGGATTTAATCTGAGACATGGCTGTGTTTCCAAGGGAAACGTATGTCACCCTGCAGCATCCAGATATCTAAAATGGCTGATACATGTTTTTATTTATAGGAAGTTTGGGGAGCGGGATGCTGGAATGGAAAGGTGGGTAGAGTTGGGCAAATCACACTCCCTTTGGCAATGCAAAGATATAGCCGCGTTAGTCTTTAGAAATCAGTGTGCAGAGAGATCCTGAAGCACTTTTGAGACTGACTGAAAGAAGTTGGCAGCATGAGCTTTCCTAGGCTTCAGTCTACTTCCTCAGATGCGTCTGAGGAAGTATAGAATCGTAGAGTTGGAAGAGACCTCAAGGGCCAACCAGTCCAATGCCTTGCCATGCAGGAAATCTAAATCAAAGCATCCCCGACAGATGTTCAGTGCACTGATCTAATTCATCTGAGGAAGCAGACTGAAGTCTAGGGAAGCTCATGCTGCTGACTTCTTTCAGTCAGTCTCAAAGGAGCTACAAGATCTCTCTACACACTGAAATTTGTTGTGGTTGTAGTGTGTTTTTGACATATTGGTGACCTTAAGGCGAACTTATGGGAGTTTCTTGGCAAGCCTCTGAGGCTGAGAGAGTGTGACCTCCCCAAGGCCACTCAATGGTTGTTATTGTTGTTGTTATTATTATTATTGCTCCAGTTGGGCATCCAACGCTGAAACCACTAGCCCTGCCCCACGCTGGCTAATACTGTAATACTGTAAAAATGATGGCTATTATAATGATTTATAATAAGTTGGTCCCACTTTGGAAGAAAGGCGGGATAAAAATAAAATAATAAATAAACAAATGATTTATAAATGATTGTATGATATTAATGGCAAGGGGCGCAGGTTACTCAAAGGCTACAGTAGGCATACTGTACCAAACAGTGCAAAACGAGGAGCTCGGTGCGAGGAAAGGGCTGTGTGGATGAACCTGTTTCCCTGTTAAATTCCGCTTAAAGCAACACTACAGATTGCAGATGCGTGGCTTTTTTCTTTGGAAGCCAGTGCCCTTGAGATGCTTGCGGAGGGGAGGAGAAGAAAAAGGGTAAGGTGGTCTTTGTGGGCTACGAAGCCATGTTCAAGAAGAGTGTATTTCTCTGAAGATGCTGGCGAAACATCAGGAAGAAACTCTTCTAGAACATGGCCAGATAGCCCGAAAAACCCACAAAAAACTATGGAAGCCGGCCATGAAAGCCTTCGGCTTCACAAAGGTCAGAAACTACAATTGGTGGTGTTGTTGTGCCTTCCGGTCGTTTCCCATTTTTGGCGACCCTATCATGGGGTTTTCTTGACAAGCTTCTCCCGAGGGAGGGTTGCCATTGCCATCCTCTGAGGCTGAGAGAGTGTGACTTGCCCAAGTTTACCCAGTGTGGGATCCCGGTGTGACACCTGTTTGTTTTTCTGATCCAGTCGTTGGCAGAAAGTCGCTTTTCTTTCCTGGTTTAAAAAAAAAAACATCTGGTGCCACACGAACAAACTAGCATCCCCACAGTTCCATAGCATGGAGCCATGGCAGTTCAAGTGGTGTCAAACCGGATTATTTCCGCGGTGCGGATGCAGCCTTAAGTCTAGATAGGAAAGCAGAGGAGCCTGGCGGCTTCGGAAGCTCCGGGATGCAAAAGCAGTCCTCCTCCTGCTGCTGCTGCTGCTGCTGCTCCTGGGCGAGGGCTTTGGAAACCAGCGCCCTGCCTCTCGGGCTCTGCTGCCCTGGGACGCCGCTTTGCCCTCAGACCTTTCCCCGCTGCGAGAAAATGAAATGCGAAGGAGAGCGTTGTGAGACTTGCAAATGAAAAGCACTTTTACGCAGGGCTTTTGCAATCACTCCTTTGGAGGAGAGAGAGAGAGAGCCTTCCGAGATTGCCGGCCAGGATTATCCTCGGTCAGAGAGAGGAAATAGTTGACGACTTCTTCTTCTTCTTCTTTCTCTCCTTTTCCTTCTCCTTTTCCTCAACCTCCTTATTTTTCATCTTTTCTTTCTCCTTTTTCTTCTTCTTCTTTTTCTCCTTCTCCTTCTCCTCCTCCTCCTCCTTCTTTTCTTTCTTCTTCTCCTTCTCCTCCGCCTCCTCCTCCTTATTTTTCATCTTTTCTTTCTCCTTTTTCTTCTTCTTCTTTTTTGTCTTCTTTTTCTCCTTTTCCTCATCCTCCTCCTTCTTTTCTTTCTTCTTCTCCTCCTCCTCCTTCTTTCGTCCTGACAACGGAACTCTACGTCGGCTAACACAATTAAAACAATACAAGTTAAAAACAGTACAAAAGCATCCGTCAAAGTTTTTAAAAAGTAATTAATTAATTCGTGGAGTCAAGACATTAAAAACATTAAAATAAATTTAAAGACTGGGTGCCAACCTTAAAAACACAATCGCACAGCATTAAAAACCCAACCCTAGTTTGTAGTAGAGGAGGAGGAAGAGGAGGACAGAAATGTTCTGACCTGCCCTGGGAAGGAGAGCAAGGAGGGAGGCCTCTCTACGTCTGCATCCACACTGCAGAAATAATCCAGTTTGACCCCACTTTAATTGTTATGGCTCCTGGGATTTGTAGTTTGTTGTGCCACCAGAGCACTCTTGACAGAGAAGGCTAAATGTCTCACGAAACTACAGATCCCAGAATTCCTTAGCATTCAGCCAGGGCAGTTAAATAATGTCGAACCGGATTATTCCT
>NC_056522.1:112730828-112790953 GCF_019175285.1 Sceloporus undulatus | reverse complement strand
GCAGTACAGATGGGCCCCACAACAAATCCCAACTCCCAGAATTCCATAGCAAAGAGCCAGACAACAAGTTAAAGTGGTGCCAAACCGGGATATTTCTCCAGTGAGGATGCAGGCATAGATGAAAGTTAAGAAAGTCTGTTGAATTGGAGGGGGGTGTTCCACCGATATTAACACGTTACAGCCTCCGTTACAACTTCCCTCCACATTTAATTCATTATGTTTCTGAGTTTCAGTGGGACTGGCCACATTGCTGTTGCCTGCCTCCCAGCCCTTTCCGACTCAGGGCGATCCTACCACCTGTGCAGGGTGACCAGGCGTCCTCCTCTTTCCGGACCCACATTTCAACCTTCTGTCTGGGAAGACTTCCAAAACGTCCTCCATTCTGAGCATGACTAAGAAGCATGCATTTATATGTATAGGAGTGTTTCAAGCTTTTGTTTTGTTATGTCCTACATTTTTCCTTAGATGTTCTCCATTTTGAGTACGATTCATTATGGATTTATATTTCCAGGAATGTTCTTAGCTTTTCTTTGGCACGGTTCTACTTTTTTTTTTTCTTGAAGGTCCTCCATTTTGAGCAGGACTAAGAAGCATGAGTTTATATTTATAGGAGTGTTTTTAGCTTTTATTTGGGAAGGTCCTCCATTGTCGTTTTCGGGAATGTCCTCCTTTTTGTGGTGCCTTGACCTCCTTTGTGGTTTTGACATCTGTCATGGGGTTTCTGAGGCCGAGAGTGTGTGGCCTGTCCAAAGTCATCCAATGGGTTTCCATGGCCAAGCCAGGGAATTGCACCCGCATCTCCAGAGTCATAGAGGCCACACTGGCTCTAAACTTTGGAAGTGGAACCAGACAAAAGTCTCTGTGTGGTTCTTCAGTGGAGCTGGTGGGACTGGTCCCCCTGTGGATGGAGTAGCCCACTGCAGTCAACACACATTTAATAATGCTAATCCGGAATAGGAGGTGACATTGAGAAGGGATGCCAAGGCACCAGCAAGGCCACCAGCAAGGAGAACCTGCCCTGGCACCAGGAAATAAATTAATTCTATTAGCAACACAAAAAGGTACTTTCTTGGAGATCTTGGATGGCTCTGTCCTTTGTGAGGCCATCCCTATTCAGAGCAAGGATATGGCCAGTATGAGAGCCAGCATGGCTTAGTGGTTTGAGTCCCAGCTCCACCATGAAACCCACTGGGTGACCTTAGTCACATGCTGACAGCTTCAGGGGGAGGCAATGGCAAACTTCCTCTGAACACATCTTGCCAAGAAAACCTCATGATAGGGTTGCCTTAGGGTCGCTATAAATCCAAAAAGGATTTGAAGGCACATTGCATGCACACAGGGCCAGTAAAGTAGTCAAATGGAAGAAGGAAAATAGCTCCAGGTTCCTTTTGACTTCATGAAGGGCATCCACTTTTGAATCCTTGGTGGGTTATAAACCCCAAAGGCAATGCATTGACTGACTGGGATCCCCTTTGGGACAAGCCAAGTAGCCTTCACACAATGAACTCCCCACCCTTTCATGAAGATGCAGCCATTTCCAGGCATGTGCTTTAAGCCATATCCAGCCATTTCCAGGCACATGCTTTGAGGGATTTCAAGTGCTCTTTGCCATTGTTATAAAATGATGGCAATTTTCTGATAGTTAATTGGAGCATCTTTCTTTAATTCACAGCTCCCCATGAGCAACTCTCAATGGCTTTGAGGACTTGAGGAGAGGCTGCAGAGTAGCTCAATGAAACAAGCTGTATGGAAAGTATCCACCATCTCAGTTGTGAACTCATTTTTTATTTTTATTTTTTTGTGTGGGTTTCAACAGGATGGATGGATCCTGTTTTAGGCATGCTTCGAATAGGGCCACTGAAATTAGGTTGGATATTCCTAATCAAAGTCCCATTGGCGGGTTATAAACCGCCATAAAGTACGCGCTCCGTGCGCGTACTAAGGTTAGGAAGGGCCGTATTAGGGTTAGCAAGGTTCTTACCTTCCTGACGGCCCTTCCTGCCAGTATGCGTGGAGCGTGGACTTTATGGCGGTGCCCATCCACATGGGCACCGCCATTTTGATGTCTTGGACACTGTGCATCCAGACGTGTCACGACGGAAGTGACGCCACAAGGGCGCACTCCGCCACTTGTGGCGCCACTTCCACATTTTGAAAAGGAGTGCCATTTCAGCGCTCCTTTTTCGCTGCGCAGGGAAGCCTCGAGGTCTGGCCGCTGGGGCTTCCCTATGCAGCAAATGGCGGCGGCGGGAAAACGGCCCCTTGAGGGCCGTTTGTAACCCGCCATTGTTTTCAGTGAGCCTTCTCAAAATCAACCCAGTGGATTAAGGCCTAAATCCCATCTTTAGTTCCAAAGTAGACCCATTGAATCAGTAGGATTTACCTACATGATAATTCACTGATCAACAACTGATTAATTGAAACTATTCAAGCAGGATTCAGGCCTTTACTTCCAGCTGGGTTCCAACTGGATTTAAGCAGAACCTTGGTATGATTAAACTTTTAAGTCATTTGTGAATCACATTCATAGTTGCTTAGCAGTTCTTGAAAACAGACGTGGTGTTTATACCCTTTCAAGCCCCTTCTCAGACTTTCTCTTAAATTATACAGAACAGGCAGAGAGCTACATTTATCACTCCTGAAAATACCATCATCCTTGCCAGAAACCCTAAGGGAAGTGTTAAAACAACAAGTGTATTTCCTCAGAGTTAAGGTACATGACCTTCACTGCAAAGTTACAATGACCCCCTTTGACAAAGCAAGATAAAACTTGTTTTGCTCTTTTTTAAAATACCTGCTAGTTCACAGATGCAGGGAACCACAATTCCTGAGAGTTCTGCCATTTTGCTACATCCACATTGCTTTTCAGGCTTTTAATAGCCATAATAAGTGCACAGTCAGACGGATGCTCACTCCCTTAAGGGATGCTTGCTGGGAGATCCAACTTTTTTGGAGGGCAGGTGAGATGTCTGTCTTCTTTATTTCTCCAGATGGGACAAATGCTTTGTAATAGTTGAGAGAACCATTTCCTGCCTTCCTTTAACAGCAAAAAAAAGCATTTTATATTTTCATTCCATATTCTCACTGCCTCTGGACACGGACGGTGTATGTCAATGCAACACCTTAAAGCTAGGAAACAGATAACTCAGCTAGCCTTGATTACTTTATTGGAAAGGTTTCCATTTGGCCAGCCTTGATCTCCTCAGCAGAATCTTGCTGCTTCTCCCTCCTTTTTCTTCTTTTAACAAGCTGTCAGGTCTTATACTAACAGTTCAGCACTCCATGGGAAAAACTGTGTTTACTTAAAATCCCATTGTATTTATGGCTGATTTTTTTTTAACTAGCCTTTCAACAATGTTTCTCACTTTAGCAGTAATCCAGAAGGAATAGTGTCTCCTTGGTGTATATCAGAAAATCCAAGTAGAAGGAAAGAAACTGTTTTGACTGTTTCAGTTCCAAAAAAATCCCTTCAAATGAATTTCAGAGGGTTGAATTCAGATTTAGCTCCACATAGATTGAACTCACTGATGTTGATGGGAATTAAGTCATTACTAACTTAAGTTCCATTGATTTCAGTGGGTCTCCTCAGAGCATGGCTAGGCCTGGAAGCAAAGCAGAACAAAATAAATGTATTACTTCCTGTTTTAATGCAACACACTTCCATTATAATACACTGGTTAGTTAGTAGTTAGCTTTACTCTTTGCCTCCTCTGACACACAGATGTTATAACTGTGTTTCTCCAGCATATTCACCAGACTATAATGCTGGCATCACTTGAATAATCCTCAGAGAAATTAAGTACTCTTGAAGATAATGTCATCACCCCACAGTTATCGCCACCAGAATTCAAATTGTCACAAGAGATTCAGCAGAACAAAGTATACTCCATGCTTGGGCTTGAAAATAACTTGTCAATTCTGAGTTCTAGTTTTATGTTTTAGTTCTGTGTTACTGTAGCATATAACTCTGTACTGCATCTGAAGAAGTGGGTTTATATCCATGGAAGTGCATTCTTAAATAAAAACCAATAGGTCTTAAAAATGCTGCTGCTGCTGCTGCTTCTGCTTCTGCTTCTGTTGTGTGCCTTCAAGTCATTTCTGACTTATGGTGACCCTAAGCCAAACCTGTCTTGGGGAGTTCTTGGCAAGTTTAATCAGAGAGAGTTTGCCATTACCATCCTCTGAAGCTGAAAGAGTGTGTTCTGCTACATTCCCTTTTTGCTTCTACTCCTCCCTTCCACCTTTCTATGCTGCAAGAGACTAACAAGTTACGTTTTGGAAAAATTTGCTGTGGTGGGTACAACTTTGATTGTATCCTATGTGCATTTTTCCTGAACATAAAATCCATTGAATTATGTGGGATATACTTCAGAGTAACCATGCAAAGGTTTGAATGGTATGTCTATTTTCCTCACCACACGTACCACCTTCATGGGGCCAGTCTCACACATTACTTTTTAAAATGTTGGGTTTTTGTTTTGTTTTTTTACAACACACTTTACTCTGTTTTTGCCTGAGAGCTGTGACTCCCTAATGAATTTCCACTCAGTAGCAAAGATAAAAATTTCTGTTGTGTAATATGTGAAAGAAGACTGGAATCAGAAAGAACTGGAAACGTTTTCATGAAGCTCAAACTCAGTTAAGACAGTGCTATTTTACACAACACACAGATTCGCCAAAGCTCACCACTAGCTATTTATTGAAGAAGAACTGCAGGATACCATTAATCCCTGTTGAATATACCTTCATGATATATACGTTTTGGCATTGGTCTGTGGCTTCGCTGGGTTACATTTTGAGGATTACAGTTAAAATATTGTATACATGAAAATACAAGTCTGAGGTTGCCCTTGGAAGTATCCTTCTTATGTATTAGTTAATGCTCACAGAAAAGTTCAACTGGCTTATCCCATTCCCCATCCTAAATGTACATATACAGAAACATTCTGTCAGAAATACTTATCCATATAGTGAGAAAAAAATAAGGGGCTATATATGACCAAAACTAAGAGAATTGTTCTTGGAAAATTCCCATAGACTCATACTGAATTCCAGTATAATTTTCTGTGGGTTAAAGAGAATGGTACATAAATTTTAGCATAAAGCTGTTGGGAAAATTAATGCCAATTCTGCTTTTAAAAAACCCCTGTGGTTTTCTTGCATTCATAAGTGTACAGCTAAAGGAAGATGTTGGAAATTCTGGACCATAGAACGCTATTAGCTTCCACAGTTTCTTGTGCAGCCAGCAATAGAAATGACTCAACATCTTTCTCTTCCTGTTACACATAATTCTGAAGCTTTCACATAATCCAATGTAATCTGTTGTCGGGAATGTTTGTTCATATAACATGATAGTTACAAAGATAATACGAGGGCACAGCAACTCCAAGTTGCTTATTGTTATCAGTACTTGCCTGATTCAGGCAGAACTCATACTATGATGTCCATGAACAAGCTAAGGCCTTTTATTTCTGTATGGATTTCTTTCTCTGAAGGAGATACACAGAAAGTCTTTGATATGCCAGAACAGCATGTCAGGGAAGGAGGAAAAAAGACAGAGATGTGACACTACAGTACTGAGGATATTTTGCACCCTGCAGATGATCTTATACACACATTTTCACTACATGTGGGGATTTGTACTGAGAAATACAAATTGCATTGAGAAGTAAATGGATATTATTACATTGTACACTGAAATGTTACCAGCTTTGTTAACTGGATTCTTATATTTTACATGAAGAGTATAATATGATCTCTTTCCATTGTCATCAGTGTTGACCATACTGTAATTTACATGAAATATAACAAAAACAGCAGCAGCAGCAGCAGCAGAAACTCCCACCCTGTGCTAATGAAACACAAAGGGAATTTGGAGGCACATATGAATCGAAGGTGGCACCTACACTGCTTGACACCACTTTAACTGCTGGGACTCAATGCTATGAAATTCTGGAATTTGTAGTTTTGTGAGCTATCTAGCCTTCTCTGTCAGAGAGCTCTGGTCCCAGGACTCCATAGGATGGAGCCATGACAGTTAAAGCAGTGCCAAACTGCATTAATTTGCAGCAACCTGAGAGGCTACTTTATGTATGCTGAGTCAGATCCTTGGTGTCTGATGGTGGTTGTGTCAGTGAGGTTATGAATCCATTCTTGGTTTTAGGTGTTGGTTGTATTTGAAGGATGGGGTTCAGTACCTTGGTTATCTCCTTGGTTGTCTCCTTGAATTAGAGTTTGAAGCAGAACGTCTGCTGCTCTTTTGAAGCTTTTCAAGCCATATCTGGATATTCCAGGAACTGAATGTGGGCCTTCACATGGAAAGTTTGTGTTCCATCAGTAAGTCACAACTCCTCCCAGAAATTAATTAATTAATTAATTAATTAATTAATTTTAGTATTTACCAGTCAAGATGTCCATTTTACTTCATCCAGTAACATAGTTTCAGTTGATACACACATTCATACACCCTCATCTCTACACTCACTCCCTTAAATTGTTGTTGTGCACCTTCTAGTCATTCCTGACTTACACCAACCCCAAAGTGAAATTATCACAGGAGTGGGTTTTATTATGTTTGTTCAGAGGGGGTTTGCCTTTGCCTTCTGCTGAGGCTGAGAGAGTGTGACATCCCCAAGATCATCCAGTGGGTTTTCATGACTGAGTGGGGATTCAAACCCTGGTCTCTAGGGTCCTAATCCAACACTGAAACTACTACTGGTTATCATACTCCCCTAAACATAGTATTTTGGCCCGATTTAGATGGGCCTTTGCAGCCCCCCGTCACGTGCTAGGGGTTGTCCGAGGATGCACCATCCATATTGGCCTCACCCCTAGAATGTGACGGGGACATCAAAATGGTGGCACCCTGTACACACGGGTGCCACCATTTTGACGTGATAGATGCCTAGCGTCCACACATCCCAGCGCCTTTGTGTGTTCTTTTTGTTCCGTGACGGAGCCGCATGGTTTGGCCGCTGAGGCTTCCTAGCAGAGCAAACCAGGGTAGCAGGAGACCGCCCAAAAAGGTATACTGTTTAAATGATGTATGTGTCTTAGGAGCCCAGAAGCTGTGTCAAAGCCCTGCTCCAGTCCTAAAGACTGGAGTGCAGCTTTGGCACAGTTTCTGGCCTCATGTGTCATTTAAACAGCATCTCTCCAAAGTGACCCAAAGCAGTTTTACCTTGGGCTGTCTGTTCAGGCCCATAGTTTTGTAGATGTAATGTCTCAGTTCTGCATGAACAGAAACAACATAGTGTAGATGTTCCTCACAAGTCAGAAGAACAGATACATAATATTTGCAAAGAGCCACAGTAAGTACAGATCGCATTGTAAGATAGCTTGGTACATTGTTTTGGGGGATAAAGAATGAAAGCAATTGCTTTAAAAAAGAAAAAGAAGGAAAAGTCCCCTGCCAAAGTAGAAGTGCTGGACTTTCAGCATCATGTGTTGAGTTTTGCGGTGTTGTAATACATTGTTATGGCCTGAACACAGGAAAAGGAAAGACTTCTTGATACCATCACAAAGAGCTTATTTTTGCCATATTTGCACTGGGCTATTATATATGGAATATTTCTTTAAAATCTCAATGGGAATTCTCCATATGGTAACAGTTACTGTTTCCCTTTTTCACAAAAGGTAATGAGGAGTGACTTTCAGAAGAACTGACACCTGGTTAAAACAATAGAGAATTCTGGTTTACATTATTTGATAACACAGTATGTAAAAGTTGTTTTGGCACAGTCAACAATGCCTGAAACAGGAAAACACAGAACACTTATCTTTGCCCCCATTCTGTAAATGCAGCCCCCTGACTCAAGTACTGATAAGAACAACAAGATTTTGCTACATTTCAGTTAGGAAATACTATTTCAGGCAAATTTACATTTGACTCTCTTTTTTTGTCATTCAAAATAGATTAAATTAGTACTAAATTGAAATGTAGATATTTTTCAAAGATTGCCTTATTCCATCCTTCCCTAGTCCTAGCCTAGATGTTATTAGGCTACAACTGTCTTCAGCTCAGTCCCACATGCCTAATGGTCAGGAATGGGACATTTGTATTCAAAAACATCTGGAGGACACCAGGTTGAGGAAGGTTGCCTAACACTAGCTTATTCTGTCTTATAGCCCTGCACACTGGTTGTCTGCAAAATATTCCTGTATGTGTCAAAGGCCTTCCTGGCCAGCATCCATAGTTTTTTGTGGGATTTTCAGGCTAGGTGGCCATAGAATCATAGAGTTGGAAGAGACAGATGGCCATCCAGCCTCTGTTTAAAGACCTCTAAGGAAGGAGACTCCACTACACTCTGAGGGAGTTTGTTCCACTTTCAAACAGCCCTTACTGTCAGAAAGTTCCTCCTAATGTTGAGGTGGAATCTCTTTTCCTGAGCTTGCATCCATTGTTCTGGGTCCTGTTCTCTGGAGCAGCAGAAAACAAGCTTGTTCCCTCCTCAATATGACATCCCTTCAAGTATTTAAACAGGGCTATCATATCACCTCTTAACCTTCTCTTCTCCAGGCTAAACATCCCCAGCTCCCTAAGTCGTTCCTCATAGGGCATGGTTTCCAGACCCTTCACCATTTTAGTCACCCTCCTTTGGAAATGCTCCAGTTTCTCAATGTCCTTTTTTAATTGTGGTGCCCAGAACTGGACATAATATTCCAGGTGGGACCTGACCAGAGCAGAATAGAGTGGCACTATTACTTCCCTTGACCTAGACACTATACTGCAGCCTAAAATTGCATTGGCCTTGTTAGCTGCCGCATTGCACTGTTGACTCATGTTCAATTTGTGGTCTACTTGGACTCCTAGATCCCTTTCACATGTAGTCTTGTTCAGCCAGGTGTCACCCATCCTATATCTGTGCATTTCATTTTTCCACCCTAAACGCAGATGCTGGTGAAATGTCAGGAATAAACTCTTATAGAACATTGCCACATAGCCTGAAAAACCCACAAAAAACTATTCCTGTACAAGTCTACACAGAAATAAGTCTTACTGGGTTCAGGACCTCATTCACATGTAAGCCTGTATGTTATAGCACACCTTCCAAGTAAGCATATAGATATATAGGTATATGTGCAAACAGTTTTTGGAATGAACAAACAAGCTGCGCAATGAACATGAGTTTTAAGTGAAATTAGTGCAATTTATAACTTGTGGGCAGAAGTATATTGAATGGGGCTTACTCTCATGTACAATACTTGCAAAACATATTATTTTTTACTTTTTTGTTGCCTTTACATCCTGCCTTTCCTCCGACAAGATCATGTAAATGGTTCTCCCTTCCCACTTTTTTTTATTTTCACAACAGCCCTGTGAAGATGGTCAGACTGAAAAAGAGTGACTGCCCAAATGTCACCCAGTAAGTTTCCTGGCTCAGTGGCAACTTGAACACAGATCTCCTGCCTCCCAATTCTACACTGTCTTTCAAATAATATTACAGTATTAAATCCAGATTCTCTGAACATGTCTCTTTTGTCTTTTGTTCTTAATTTAGATGACTTCTTCTTCTTCTTCTTTTAGTAAACTGGCTAGAGATCCATTCAGCGGAAAGGCAAAAGAGAAATGGGGAGGGGAGAGTGAGAACATCCAAATATCTTCAAACAGCTCCCCAAGCCATTTTTGAAATACAAAATAAAATAAATAACCCATTGGGCATATCTGAGCCCTCAAACATAAAGGAAAGCTTTAGCACTTAATGTTTTATTTGGAAACATATATTTTTGTCAAGAATTTTATATAACTGCTGAAACAGAATGTCTTAATCCAGCATTTGTAGCAGTCTTTTCTGGGGAAACCATTAAAATCCAGACAGCATGTTTAGCTGTTGACTCTCTCCTGGCAGATCCTTCCAAGTCAAGAGGTGGTTTGTACTTTGCCCAGAAACTAACTGGCAGCCAGTGGAGTGATTTTAAAACATACATGTACTGTATGTGTATATGTGCATACATACATACAAATAAAGTAAAGGCCCTGTAAGCATTTAAAGTGAAGATATACATTTATTAAACAAACAATTTCTCCCATTGAAATCTAGGGAAGCTGAAAGTGTTGAACTTTGTTTTGTTGAATCCCTTTATGTATTAAATGAGAGGAAAATAAGGTACGCTATAAGGGCACAATGAGCACTGTAAAACAGACCTATTGGGTGCTGGTATTTAAGGATGTGCTTTTATATAACAAAAGGGGATTAGAGAATGCTTGAATTAATGGGAAAATTAACAGTTTAAAGGAAATTCTTTTCATACAAGACATAATTATTGCATGGCACTCTCTACCACAGGAGACTGTAGATGCATTATAGAATCAAAAGAAATTAAAAATTTACGGGCAAGACGTTTAACTGCAGTTTCAATAACTACAGGACATAATTGAAGGCTATCAACCCTCAGCACTCCAAGCTTCAACCTGGTTGCAAAAATAATTATTCTTTTACCAAAGCATTACATGTGTTGGACTCCTCCTTTGCTTTTTTACCAGAAGTAGTATTACCGGCAGCTATCATAGAAAGGAGTGACTTTTAAATACTATCCTCTTTTGAATGCCCAGACTTTTATTGTCTCTTTGTGTTCAAAGCCACTCTTTCATGTAACATAATGTTTGTGAAACCTCAGAGAGGGCTCATTCATTCCCAATGGCCTCCTGTTACTTTAAAAAGGAGGGGATATGAGCCAGCCACTCTTTCTGATGCATCATCTCCATGTTGTTTTGCAACATCCATATGCCACACTCAGCAAGACATGACGCAGGCTATACTGACTATAACTGTTGTTTTTATTATGAGATTTCCTTAGGGAATGTATGTGGCTGCATGAAACTGTGTTAAGGAACACAAGAGATGTTACTCCTGGCGTGTGGTGTTGACAGAGGCCCAGATGGCTTACTAATACAACTCATGCTAACATTCTTAATGTATTTTTGCTATTCTGGCAGGGAGAATGATCTACGAAATAGCAAGTACCTCCTTCCATCTCAGCCTCTTAAGCCTTAGGTCTGTAATATGGGACAGTGATACTGGCTTGAAAGTGAATTTCGTCAGTGAAATCCTTTTGTGCTCTTACAACACCTCGAAGTGTATTTATGGTCCAAAACACGCTGCAGAAATAATCCAGTTTGAGGCCGTTTTAACTGTCCTGACTCAGTGCTAGGGGATCCTGTGAAATGTAATTTATTGTGGCACTAGAACTCTCTGACAGAGAAGGCTAAATGTCTCACAAAAGTACAGTTCCCAGAATTCCCTAGCACTGAACCAGGGCAGTTAAAGAAGTCTCAAATTGGATTATTTCTGCAGTGTGTTTTGGACCCATGTCTTTTTTTGAATGAGAGATGACTAACAAAGTAAATCATCATTATCTAGCCTTAGGAACAATTATTAGTTTCGTTCTATCGACTTGTGTGCTGTAGATGTTAATATTTTGCTATGCTTCTCTGCACTGTGTGAAAACTTTATATGAAAACTGAGCCATTTTCAAGGACTACTTACAGACCAAGATTTTTTTGGCAAAAGTAAAAGCACTTTTTTTGCACAGAAAACAGGATTTGCTGCACAGGCATGTTCTCTTCTGCACAAATTTGTCCTTTTTATTTAAAAAAAATCTTGTTTTTTGTACTCAAAATGCTGCTTTTTATGCAACTCCCTACATGCACTGTTTACAAAGAATAAGTCCTAAACAAAAACACTGTCTAGTATTTTTCATTTTTTGTCTATATTTAAATATTCTTTCTAATTCCCCCCCTTTTTTTAAACATTTCTAAATTGCCTCATATCTAAACAGAATAAATTGCATAGTTACTGGACAGCATTCATTATTGAAGCATAGAGAAAGAAATATATAGGCAGAGATAAAGTACAAACATTTCATGGTAGAAAAGGAGTGGATCCCCTCACTGCCAAACATATATCATTTGTTATTGTTGTGTGCCTTCAGCCTATGAGCGGGTTTTCTATGAAGCGTGAAAAAATATTATAATCTGAATTTGAGGCATCATCCAAGATCCTAAAAGGGATCTACAGTACACTCCTTGCTATGGTCCTTAGAGTGTATGTTCCTGGGAATCTAAAAGATTCTCCCTTAATCTGTAATCCCAGTTTTTCAGAAAGTGAGAATGACAGAAGATAAGCAATGATAGGAAAAGAGGGGAAATGAAAGGCTTTAATGCCATCAAGTCAATCAAATCACCTGGGTGAAAATGAACAAGATTATAGTCAAATGGAGTTGCAAGTATGCAAAGAATTCAGGATTTGTCTCCCTAATCAATTTATTTTGTCATTCCAACATGAATATTATCTCATGATCACCAAATTTATAGTAATAATAATAATAAATATTTATTTATATCCCGCCTCTTCTGCTTTGAGGATTGTGGCGGGTAGTTTAGGCTACATCACTAATTATTTTATAATGCTGTACTTGAGACTTGAAAAAAACAAATACTAGGACAAATGTATCTTTATTCTAAACAGGGATTATTCAATTTAATTCAAGGATTTTGTGATAAGTCTTCATTGGTAGCCATTTTCAAGAAAGAAATTCATGAGGAACAGAACCACTTGTGTCCTTCTCTGTAGTGACATTGCAAGGGGTATTGTCCCATGTAATATTCTTATCACAAGTTCCCCAAGGGTCTATCAACTGAGAACCCTTCACCAAACAGAAAGAAAGCCTTCCAGAAACAATGGGGGTGTATTACATCATTCCCATGAATCTGATCTTGGAAGAGTTAATTAAAATTAAAATTCCCTCGGCCAACTCTGTTTTCTTCAAACCTGCATTTCTAACAAAGCATTGACCATCATCTAACTGGATTTTCCTTCAGCCAGGAGATTATTTTTTCTTCATCTTCTTTTCATACAGGTTGAGTATCCCTTATCCAGAATTCCAAAAACCACAATACTCCAAAATCCAAAATTGTCCACATGGGTGGCTGAGATAGCAACACCTTTGCTTTCTGGCATTTCAGGATACACAAACCTGCTCTCATGCACAAAATAACATTTCTTCAGGCTATATAAGGTGTACACAAAACATAAATTAAATTCATGTTTAGACTTGGGTCTCAATGTTAAGATATCTCATTATGTATATGCAAATATATCAAAATCCAAAACACTTCTGGTCTGAAGCATTTTAGGCAAGAGAGACACAACCTGTATAGAATGTAAATGTTTAAACTAAAGAATGTAAATGTTTGGCCTCCTCCTTGTTGTCCTTCCAAGATCAGGTAAAGACCTTTCAGGCATCCTTTTAGCAATGGGAACCACTCTGAGCCCCATTTTAGGAAGAAAATTGGATAGAAATCTAATAAACACACAAATAAGTAAACAGCGACCTGTGAATCCTCTTGAGAAAATCAGTCTGCAAAGGGATCTTGCAGCACCTTTCAGACTTAACTGAAAGATTGAATTTAGAGGTATAGCCATGTTAGTCTGTAGAATCTGTATATAGAGAGCTCTTGTAGCACCTTTGAGAATAACTGAAACAGAAGTTGGCAGCATATGCATCTGTGTAAGTAGACTTTAGTCTACGAAAGCTCATGCTGCCAGCTTCTTTCTTTCAGTTAGTCTCAAAGATCTGCAAGATCTCTCTACATACCGAAAGACTGAAATTAGTAGCATGAACTTTCATTGACTTCAGCCTACTTCCTCAGATGCTTTTGATGGAGAAGGATCACGTCTACGAAAGCTCATGCTACTAACTTCAGCCTTTCAGTGAATCTCAAAAGTGCTGCAAGATACTGACTGCATACTGATTTTCTCAAGAGGATTCCCACGCCTAGTAAGGCGTGGGAATCCTTTCTTTTTCCAACTTCTTCCTTTCAGTTACTTTCAACTTGTTCCTTTCAGTTTATCTCAAAGGTGCTGCAAAATCCCTTTGCATGCTGATTTTCCAGACTAACACAGCTATGTCTTTGAATTCAAGTGTCTTGAGAAAATGGGACTGATGGCACCCACCACCTTCACCTGCGTCTAACATACTCCATTATAAACTGCCCAGGCATATAACCCTCTCCGCCAGACCCTGCTGGACTGTCACATAATGTTATTGTATTCGGAGACATAACCCACATTTGACTGAAATATCAGTATGCAAAGAGATCTCGTAGCACCTTTGAGACTAACTGTGCTAAAGAGGTTGCAGCATACACTTTGCTAGACTTGAGACCTAAATCTGGGCAAGTTCATGCTATAGCTTCTTTTGTGTAGTTAGTCTCAACAGTGTGACAAATGGTCCCATTGCACTCACTGAAAGAAAGACGCTGGGAGCATGAGCTTTCCTAGACTTGAGCGTACTTCCTCAGATGCATGTTAGGAAGTAGGCTCAAGTCTAGGAAAGCTTATGCTCCCAACTTCTGTCTTCCAGTGAGCCTGAAAGGTGCTACAAGTTCCCTTTGCACACCGATTTTCCAGACTAACAGAGTCATATCTTTGTATTTTACCTTTGCACAAAGTTATGGTGTGTTGAGGCTTATTCTAGGAAGGCCTTTACCCCACCCACCACTTTCCCAAGGCAAGGAAGGCAGCATCATTTCTCTCAGGCCAGAGTGTGTGTCTGTGGAAGTTCCCTCCTTCCCTCCCTTTGGCTGCAACCCTTTCTCAACTCCCTCAGGGTGAAGCCTGAGGACCAAAAGTGAAAGTGAATGAATCAGGCGGCTCTTTATTATTTTTCATTATTATTTTTATTATTTTTAAAAAGAGGGGGGCATGAAGGGGTGGGGGCCAGGGCCCAGACAGGGCTGGGACTGTCAGTGCTCCAAAACATAAGGCAGAAATAATCCACGTCTTTGAGACCTCTTTAAGTGCCTTGGCTCAGCGCTGGGGAGATGCTGGGAATTGTAGTTTGCTGTGCTCTCTGACAGAGGAGGCCAAAGGTCTCACAAAACTACAGTTCTAGCATGGAGGTTTCAAACCGGATTATTTCTGTATAGTGTGTTTTGGACCCGATGTGAAGTTGCCAGGAGCAAAAAGGGGGAGGGAAAAGGAGAGGGAAAAGTCCCCCTGTGAGCCTCGTCAGCAAAGGCTCCCTCAGAAGGAGAGCCCTGGTCCTTTGGCCCCCTCTCCCCCCCCCTTTCCCACAAGCCCTAAATAAGGCAAGGAGGGTTGCGTGTGTGCGCGTGTGTGTTGTGTTGGTCACTCACTAAACTCTCTGGGTCGCGTGGGTGTGAGTGTGAGTGGTTCCCTCAGCAGGAGTTGTGTGACTCTCTCTCTCTGTCTGTCTCAGGGGGGCTCTTACAGAAAGAAAAAAAGGAAAGAGTGAGAGAGAGGAGGGAGAAGGAGGAGAAGGAGAGGAAAGGAGAAGAGGAGGAGGAAAGCGCGCGTAAAAGAAAGAGAGAAGGGGAAAACTCCCTCAGAGAAAGGAAAAGGCACCCGAGGGAACTGCTGAGGCTCAAAAGGGCGGAGAGGGACCGCGCCTCCTCCTCCTCCTCCTCCTCTTTCCCACACACTTTCCCCTCCCTCCCTCCCTCCCTCCTTCTCGAGGCAGCAGCAGAAGTCAGTCCTAGTAGTAGTAGTAGTAGTAGTACTGCTATCCTCTCACCCAAAGGTAGTGGAGGTGGGACAGTTTTCCCTCCACCCACCCACCCCTTGTGCCCCTCTCTTCCCGGACCCAGTGGCGAGCTCCCTCCTGGGTCTGCCCTGCTGCCTCAGTCGGCGGGGAGATGGAGCCCGGGAAGTCCTCCTCTTGGGACACCGCTTAGGAGGAGGGAAGCACAGGTAAGTGGCCTCCCTTCTCTTCCTCAAAGGCATCCACATTGGAGAGAGAACACCCCTTGGACCCGCTTTCACTCTCTGTCTGGCTCTTCGCTATGGAATTCTGGGAGTTGGAGTTTGTTGTGGGGAGCTCTGGACCCCACAACAAACTCCAGCTCCCAGAATTCCATAGCAAAGAGCCAGACACAGAGTGAAAGCGAGGCCAAACCAGGTGATTTCTACCCCGTGGAATCAGTATGTATGGAGTGAGAGATCTTGGAGCCCCTTTGAGAGTGACTGAAAGAAAGAAGTCGGCGGCATGAGCTTCCCTAGACATCTGAGGAAGTAGATTGAAGCCTAGGAAAGCTCCTCGGGGCATAGCCATGGGGCACCTCCTTTGAGGCCAGCCCCCAGCATAAGGTCGCCTCTGG
This sequence comes from Sceloporus undulatus, assembly GCF_019175285.1. Classification (NCBI taxonomy): domain Eukaryota; kingdom Metazoa; phylum Chordata; class Lepidosauria; order Squamata; family Phrynosomatidae; genus Sceloporus; species Sceloporus undulatus. The sequence continues at coordinate 112,774,833 of NC_056522.1, read as the reverse complement.
GTCGCCCTGAGTCGGAAAGGACTTGAAGGCGGGCAGCCACCATCCAGGGGTCGCCTTTTGTGTGTCTTTGTGGATGTCGGGGGTGTTCTTGGTCTTGGTTACAAGGCCAACAGGGATTTGACTTCGGGGCTACTTGAGCATTCGTTGTGTTGGCAGGCCATTGAACAAATGCAAACTCAAATCCATCGGGGGTAGCCTTTATTGGCCAACCGAAATTCGCGAAATGCTCTCTTTTGGATTTGCCTGGATTTAAATCCTTTCCCTCCAACTTTTCCCGTCTCTCTATTTTTCCTTGAAAGAAAGACCCGCTTAAACTGTGCGTCCTGAGAATCCCAGCAGTTCTTTAAAACAAAGAAAATAAAGTTTCGTTTATCACACTTATAAAAAATAACAATTTTATTTCTATAACACATAAACAATAAAGATAAAATAACATCGCAATCCTGGTTATATATTCCTTATCGACCAACACTACATCTATCTAATCGCTGTCAACCTGTCCATTGCTTTCATTTCTAATAGTTTTATAACCAATTCTAATACTTTCTATTGTAGGTATATCAGGGTCCTTCCATACTTTTGCTATTAAAAGTCCAGCAGCAGAGACCATATACAGTAGGACTCTCCAAGAAAATGAAAGTTCCAAGATACCAGATGATTAAGTTTACCTTCTGGTGGTTTATTCCCCCCTGAACACCACCATCCCACTTTCCAACATACCTTCATCCACCTTCATCCCCGCAAACCTGTCCAGGAATCCCTCATTTCTGTCTATCCTGATTTTTATTTTGGTTTCTAAGGTATCCCCCCCCCCCCTTTTAAACTGAAGGAAGATAATGTTTGTGTAACTAGACACTGAGACTTGCTGTCTTGATAGAGAATTATCTCAGACACAGCTTACTTTGAATTCAATGGAGGTGTTTGTTTTTCAGGTTTTAAAGCTCCAGCCTGGAAGAGACAGAGGGGAAAGAAACCACCTGAGAAAGGAACCACCACCAAGATTTTTCTTTTTAATTCCTTCTTTGAAAACCTGGAGGACTTTGGAGCAGGTGGGACGCAAAGAACTGGAGGTATGAATAAGGAAGAGAGAGGCATCATCAGTAATAAGTGGGAATTTCTGACTTTATTTTTTCTCTTCAGGAACATTAAAGCATACATGCCCAGGAAAAAAAATACACTAAAATTGTCTTTCGTTTCAGAGAAGCAAACGCTCCCAAGGATTAACTTTTCAAAGCATGGGGACCAGGTCTGAGTAACTGCTCTTGCTCAACCTGTAAATAAAACTGGCCCTGATGACAGTTTTCTCTGGCCTCGGGTTAAAAAAAGAGAACAAAAACATCTAATTCCTTCCAGGGAGCATCCATCCTTTGGGGGAAGGGGGTTGGAGTATGTGGATAGTTGAGACAAGGAGCTTAACTATTAACCTATATCGGTAACCTACAGAGTCTGAAACTTCTCCTCTTTGATTTTTAATCCTTTGGGGATGGGGAGTTGTTGTTTACTCCTTTTTTTGGTTTTGATTGTACTTATTCCGAAATTATGGAATGGCAGCATTAACGCTGTTATTGCGTTTAGGCATCAGAAGCCTACATTAATGATCAGTAAAAGTTTTTATATGCCAACAAGACACTTCCTGTTTGCATAGTTCGAACGGTGGGGAACTAACTGGTTTGGAATGGGGGCACTGGGAAGGAACGCGGCCAGTTATACACGATACTCTATTAGAAGTCTGTGTGCTTTTCCTTTTCTAGATCGTTTGCCGGAAAGCACTAAAAGAAGATCTGGAAAACGTAAGTAAGACGTTCTAACCAAAGATTAAAAAATCAAGGCCATGTCATGTGTCTACTTCGTTTATCTCTGTAAACTTTCTCTGTTTGTTTAGCTGATCTCCTGGATGAGACTGTACATGTTACAAGGACAAACTGACTATAATGTTCTTAGGCAACAATACTATGTGTTTTTATTTTAAAGTTTAAACATCTAATAGATCAGTCCCAGCTTCTTCTTTTTTTTAGAGAGAGATTTATGGGTAACAACTGCAATAAAAAGTAATAGATGTTGCTTAATTAATTTCGTATGGAAACTGCCCATCCTGGTTCCGAAGGCGAACCAAATTATTTTAGCTGTGCGGCCAGCATTGGCAGTATCAGAACTATTGAAAGCACTTACATCATTACATATTGGATCAATAAAGATTTTCATGTCATATTTAATATACATAAAACGGGAGGACATTGAATAGCTGCTTCTAATGGACATTTAAAGGCAGAAGCCCTATGCAAGAGACTAACTCAATAGAGACTTGCACCCAAAAAAACCCCAGAAAATGTCTGTGTAATAATTTACCGGAAGCTTCATTGTGTCAAAAGTGTGCCAAAGTGTAATAAATGGCAATGTTTATTTCTTGTTTGTACTGCAAAGATAATCCGTTACATTTTGTTCAGCTACAGTTAAGTCTCATTCATTTTTTACTCCTTCACGTGGTTGTCTGGCAGCAGCAAGTGAATTCATATACTGAGCTGAAAGAATTTGGGCATGAAGCCAATGTAAGCACTGTAATATGACATGGATAATATTATCTATCCAGCTTTTATCATACAGTAGTCTTTAATAAGCAGAGGAGGCAGCCTAGTCACACTTACTTTGATGTCAGTCTGATCAAGGATAGGAGGACTTAACGTCTGAATATATATGAATAGAATCAGGTTGTATGTGACTATCTAATGACAAATGAACTAAGCTGCCCGCTCAAGACAATTTTGCTGTAGGTGAGGAAAAAAGATAAGTTTAAACAAGATGCCACAAAAGGGGATTGCCAACATGATTAAGCCAAGTTTGCAAATACGACTTTCCAAATTGTTTTGAGATTTGATTAATGTGATTTTCAGGAAAGTCTAAAATATATGAATCATGATACATACTCAGTTTTGAAAATATCTCTTATTCCTCAAAAATAATTTAGTGAGGGGGGGAGGAATAAAACAAACCATGGAATACATAGTATCCAAATACAAAGCTGCACTAGTTTGTATCAGTATACAAAGGGATCTTGTAACACCTTTGAATAACCAAGAAGATAGTTGCTTCTGATGAAGTAAACTGGGTCTACTACAGTTTATGCTACAGACTTCTTTCTCCCAGTTAATCTCAAAGATGTTACAAGGTCCTTCCCTTTTCATAATAAGAATATAGAGTTAATTTAGATGTGTGGAGAAAGTCAGGATTTGAGAGTTGAGCTTTATTTGAGCTTTATTTATGCTATCACAAAATGGGGTATTCATTTCCATGAGTGCTTTTTAAAGATTATATATTATTATTTTGTCTGAAATACTATAAAAAAATTAGATTTTTAAAAATATATTAAAAATATTCATGATCCTACTAGGCATATCTGTCCAGTAAAGATCAACATGATCTGTGGATTTTAAAAATACAATCTGAAATTCTGAAAATGCACACCATCTTTACATATAACTTGGTAGCACTGCCATTAACTGTATAAACGTGCAGTACCTAAAAGCTTATAACCACACTGTAATTATAATATTGTACCGCATGTAACCTTTATTAATCTGCAAACAGGAGATAACTTCACAAAGTAAAACTCATACTTTCATGCAGAAAGTCTTTATAGTAACTGTGAAGGGTGGAAATTGTCAAAATAAATGAATGCAAATAGTACTTTGCAGGTTATGTATGCAGTAATAGTATATATGGGAATTAAACCAGCAAAATCATATACAGAGTATGAAGTAACTTGTACAGGGACAAAACCATGTAATTACCTAGGCAAACAACAACAAAATCATACAGAGAGATGTAATTGGTTTTGTATATCCAAAGCATTCATTTCAGTCCCTGGTGCTACAGATTAAGAGGTGCAATCCATCTAATTTTGATGGGGCTTCTGCATAAACTCCTTTGAAATGAATGGAGTTTGTGGTTGGTAGACTTCTCTCTAAGTGATTCCATCTGATATGAATATAAATATCTGATAACTGTTAATGTAAGCACTGCAAATCAACATTTATTTTCTTGGCACTGGAGGGTTTAAATAGCATGTCAATTGCTTTCCATACTTTTCACTGCTTAAGTAAACTGTGGTAAATAGCTATCATTGATCTTTGGCTTTCAAATATGTTTCCCTGTTTAATTGCTGGCAGCCATTACAAGGTCTCCCCCCCCCCCCCACTCGTTGGTGCTTTTTTTCTTCTTGTTTTGAATGTTTGACAAATGTTTGTGAATGAGCAAAAAACCAGAGAGGTACTGCAATAGTAGCATAAGCATTTTTCATGCTATGTCATAAGTCTAGTCATAATTTACATGGAAAAAAGGAAAAGCAGTTATGTTAGCCATAAGAGAAAAAAAGCCCCCTCATGTTAGATCAATTAAGAGGGGAGAAAATGTATGCAGGCTTTCAAGACCTCCAGATCTCTTCATCAGTCAAGATGATACAGAAAGTTTGGGGAGCAGGGAGGGGAAGGAATTCAAGTCGTAGTCCTACTGTGTTCAACATGTATTGAGACAGAATGAGAGAAGAGGGGTCTGCAGATGTTCAGACGAACTTAGTAAAAAAAAAATGAACTATGCTTCCAAGTGCCTAATGCAATATACTTCCAAGCAAGTATGCCAGTGATCCCTGCCTTAAGAACTAAGAAGTTATTCCTATAATAAAATTTAAATTTTACCCTCAATTGCACATAAAGGGCTTAGGCAGCCCCAACATATTTTTTGTTTGTTTGAACAAAACAAACTGTGCCTCCTGTATCTTACCACCAAATGCTTTTGAGACTCCCGTGAATTCCAAAAGCAATTTGCTGTAGATCAGATGCTCCACTGAGCATATTAGGAACACATTTTTTTTAAAAAAAACAGACACATGTTGTGAGCAGGTAAAGTCCTTACTTTTTTTAGCATTCTGTGTTGCCTATCAAAGCCTTCCCAATTAATGCCCTGGCATCTCTGCATGCAGCACTCATCCGCTAGTCATCTATGGCCTATCTAGCCTAGAAGGAAAACATGCTGGTGTATAAGCATTACATGTTAAGGAACCATCAACATCTGTGAAACATATTAATTTAAACTGAATAATCATGTAAACATATACAGTATCTACAGTATGTACATTTTATTACAGTGATTATAATTGTTGTTTAGCAACTGATAGGGAATACCTGCGTAACATTCTTTTTGCAAATTGGAAAGGGTTAGAAATTACTGGAATGAAAAGTACACGTGCCTCTCAGTAACTGCTGGAGAAAGATTTACCTTGACTTCAATTGAAAATTTGATTCATAAACAGATCATTAATTAATCAGTGTGGCTCCCTGTAAAAATGTTGGATCTAATCTTTGGTTACTATCAATTTTCTTCATTTCCTTTTCACAAACTAGTAAATACTAGCAATAGTAAATACTAGAGTAAATAAATCTTACTTTTGTTTCTGGATAAATCTGTTTTCCTTTAATGTTTTTACAAATACATTCAAATTTTGCTATGATCTTTAAATCCTCATTCCAGAAGCTATCAAGGATAAAAGAAAGAAGCACTCAGACAGTCAGGTTGATCTGAGTTATGCTTGTTTTAGACTAAGGCTTCATTAATCACATCTTCTGTAATTCCTCTAAAAGCCATTCCAAATTTCTATTCTCCTTAAATTTAGCCATTTTTAATGACACCTGAATGGTGACTTCTGTATACTTTGAAGCACCCAGCCTTGTCTAGCTTACCAGATGTAGATGTGTTATAAGTGGCTTCCTGATAATACTGTTTGTGATTAAAGGTTCCTAAACACTCATGTTCACAACCCTCTTATTATCAGGCTGTCTGATGTAAACGGAGTTTATAGTCTGTCCTATACATCTAAGTCTAGCTGTGCAAAATTTGCCTGCATTCTTTCTTTTTTAAAGTAAGGATGCTTTTGGAAACCAAGGATTCCTCACTACCACGGCTACAATTGACACTACCACTTCAAGTTTAATATAATTAATTGCATTCAGTTTGTAAAAATCTTCTGTAATAAAAACAATGTAGACCAGTGTGAAAACCAAATGGCATAGTTAATTGTTCAGCAATGTTTAGGTCTATAATGGAAATGGCTTCAGGTATTTAGGGATAGCTTATGTGATTTATTTATTTGAACAGTACTGCAATGTAGTTCAACAAGACCCCAGGTAAGTGTATGTGGGATTTCTTTAGTTGGGATATATCAATATTAATATCTATATCATTGCTGTGGTGAACATGTTTTGAAGTGTTGTTATGTTGGATGAGAGGTAGCTTGTATATATTTATATAATGTGAAAGCAGATATAACACAGTTCACTTTTTTATTCATACATTTACCTACTTAATTAGTTCCCTAGTAGAAAAGAAGACTATACAATATTATTGTAACAGTATGGGATGAAAAAAAAAGAAATGAGCATTTGGGTATTTAAAAAATACAACTTCCTTGATTTTATTAAAAGCTTTTTTTAAAAAAACTACTCTTTTTAATACTTTTGTGATCATTTGTTCTCAGACTTTTAAGGCTTCAACAGATATAAGTCTTAGATGGTCATGATAAAAAAAATCCATTTCCTTTAAGTTTTTGAATTTATGGTGAATATAGGATTTATCCAATATTTGTTGAGTTGTCATTTGATGTAAGGCACTGAAACCCAGAGGAACCCCTTGCTTGTACTGTTTCTTGGTCAAATGAACAACAAAACAGGATTTAGTTATTTTTTAACCAATAGATGTATAATGAATTTTATACATTTCTAGAACAGAGTGGGCAGGACAAGCAAGTTTCTTTATATGTGATGAGATTCTGCTGTAAGGACTGTATGTGTGTTGAGATTCCCTAACACTATTGTTTTTATTACAGTCTAGGATCAATTTTTGTTGAATGTTTAAAAAAGCTATGTATTTTATGCTTATTGAACCTGGTGAGGTTGCAAAAAATGATAGCGCCCCAGTGATAACCATAATCAGTATCAGAGGTCCTGAGTCTCATGGGAGAATAGTTTTGCATGTCTTCCTAACAGGAGTTTAAATTTCTGGTTACTGGTTGCAATATATGGTGCTAGTTAATGGTTACTTTAGTTTCACTTTCATCTTGTTTCAATTCCAACCGGTTTTGGCTGTGAACGTTGGGAAGAATTGGGTGAAGAATTGATTTACTAAGTGGCTGAACAGCCAAACTCAACATTACATGGCCATTTCCTAAATATTATGCTGACTTTGTAAATCTGTGACTGCTTCAGAATCTCTCTATGTGTATATATATGCCTTTGAGTCACCTGTCGACTTCTGGTAACCCTAAAAATTTCATAGGATTTTCTTAGGGAAGGTATTCTCAGAGGTATTCCAGAGATTTTGCCAATTCTTTCCCATCCAAGTACTAAACATAGCTGATCCTACTTGACTTCCAACATTAATGGAATCTGGTGCCTTTAGGGTATTTAGATACTGTAGCTAAAATCTTGATTTATATTTAGTGTATCTGTGGCGTGTTTTGATAGAATCACAAGGGAGTTTTAGCAGTTTTGTTGCCTCACTGACTCTTTTATTACGTCACCTTTCTTCCCTTTTTAAAAAAAATCTGATCAAACAAGAAAATGAAAGTATAGTTTTAAGATATGTGACATACATTCATATTACATTTGGCCTGTCTTTGTGCCTTTTGAATGCCTCATAGTGAAATTTTGCATTGAATTTAGCAGATTAGGTAAATATAGTGAAAATAATTTTAGTAGAGTAAATTTATTTATTTTTTTAAAAAGTGCTTTAACTGAAAAGGGAAAAAAAGTTCTGTGTGTAAGTATGTATGGCTTTTAAAAAAACAATGAATAAAACTTACTTTGTATAGAGAGATGCTGGTAGATTTTTTTTCTCCTAAATTATTTTATGTCTCTGAACAAGAAAAATATGTAGAAATAATATTTCTACTACTTCCATGATTGTGTATATATAAAAAATACATAACGATTATCAAACGTAATGCTGCTCTTCAAAATATAAATATTTTAAGGTTTGAGAGTCATTGAGAAGTCTAAAACACAACATCTAAAATTATATTTACTATCAAACATTTTTATTTTCAGTTTATAGAACAATCATATATATATATATTGACTCAGAAATAAGTGAGCTTAGCATGACAGACTTACCAGGACAATCTGATTATTTTTTGTTGTGATTTAGTCTTGCTTAGATAAATAAATTGCACTCCTTTCTCCACATGTACTTGTGGTCTAATGAGTACAGTTTACGTATGGAAAGCAACCAGGCTTTGTTTCTGGAACTTCTGCTGGATTAGGAACAGAATATTTAAAATGAGTGTTTTCAAAGTTTTCAGAATAGAATGACAAGTACACCCTTTGGCTAAGTACAGTTTGCCATGTGAGGTTATTGCACAGATAGTCTGCACTGTGGTTTTGATAAATACTAATCACTTGTTTAAGAAATCTATGGATTCAGTCCTGCCCTCAAAGGCTGCTATCTATTGGGTGGTCCTATGTAGGAAGAACATTATGTGCCACAGTATGTGAGCAATATACCAGTATTTGAAGGCATCTCTCAATGGGTGGGTCTAGTTCAAAATATTTGTGTAAATAATAACTTGCCACATTAAATCAGTGCTGAAGGCATATATATGCCAACACTTCTTTGTTTTTTTCTGAGCCTCTGAAAGTTGGTGTGGGGATGCTGCTTTACAGGAAATGAAGGAAATAAAACTCGCACTATATAGTGAAGGGAAATAATCTTCTTTTAAAAAAAAAAAGCTGGTATATATGTAAAGAGAAAGGGAGGGATGGCCAGTGTGGTGTAGTGGTTGAGTGTTGAAGAAACTTTGTTGAAGAAACTCTGGAAAACTCTGGGAGACCAGTGTTTGAATCTCCACTTACACATGGAAACTCACTGGGTCACTTTGAGCAAGTCACACTCTCTCATCTTTAGAGGAAGGCAATGGCAAACCCTCTCTGAATAAATCTTGCTGTGGTCATAAGTCAGAAATGACTTGAAGGCACATAACAACAGAGAGAGAAAGGGAGAGAAAATATTCCATTTTAAGTACTGTATATGTAGAGAGCCAGTGTGGCATAGCAATTTGAGTGTTGGACTATGCTCTAGAGGCCAGGGTTTGATCCCCATCCTGGCCAGGAAACCCCCTGGGTGACTTTGGGCAAGTCACATAATCTCAGCCTCAGGGGAAGAGAATGACAAATCTCCTGAACAAATCTTGCCAAAAAACACAACACCCATGATAGGTTTGCCTTAAGGTTACTGTAGGTCAGGAACAACTTGAAGGCACACAGCAACAAAGTGCTGTTAATGTTCTTATTAAGATGGTTAACATAAACAACCATTTATATGACATAATTTATTATATCACATGGATTTTGGCTACTCATCAACATTAAAATCCAGTTAAAAAGTGGCAATGTGCCCAAGATGTTCATAACTTTTACTGATAAGTATCAAAAGAACCACACTACTACTACCATGTAGGCATACCCAAGAAATGGTTTGGCTTGTGCTCTTTGTATAACTCTCTTCCCCCATAAGCTGTGTACATATGCATGCACACACTTGTGCACACACATGCATGCACGCACTGCACACATATATACACACACAAACCCTAAAACACTTTTTTTTGCAAACGAGGGGGTTTTCCTAACCAGTTTGTGGTGTGGTATGGGAATTTTCTCTTCCTGTGAAGGAAAAAAAGGTTTTTTTAAAAAATCCTGCTGGGCATGCTCCATTCCTAAAGTAGCTCTGTGGATGCCAGCCAGCAATGGATTTCCCCCCTTGAACAAAAATAATAATAAAAAAAGAATGTTACAACTTGGACACATTTTCATCTAATTCTCTGAAACAACAAATATGTATTCTAAAATGTTTTAAGTAAAATAAAAGTCGAGTTCTCACTCCCATTTGCTCTCTATGCATATGTATACATATATCAAGGTAAATGTTATAAAGCTTAACTTATTTCAAATCAGTAAGTGAGCTTTCACAGGTTAAAGCCAGGTAACAGCTTTCTGCCCTGCTTTGTCATTTAAAGCGGAAGGAAACAATAGCTGCAGTTTGGAATTAACAGTTGCCCTTCTAACCTTTTCCAACGCCTTGGAGTTATTTGTTGATTTGTGGGTTGTTGTTTTTAAGGTTTATCACACAATATGAGTCTGTTGTTTAATATGAGGAAAGCTTTTACAAAATAATAATGTAGATCTTAATTTTTTTTATATGCTAGTCTTAAATGTGGGTGTAAATCTTGATTGTTTACACAAACAAAGGGTGATTGCTTGTGTCTTCCTGTTGCTTCTTTTTCTGTTTTGGAATAGAACTTTATTTCTTGTGCTTTTAGTTTTATTTTTTTTTTTTTTTACAGAATGGAGACAATAATATCTGATGCCTAAGCCATGAGATAAAAGTTTGACCTCTCCCCACAATAAGTAGACCTATTGCTTTAAGTTTGGAAAATTAACTGTATGTTTCTAGTGTTCTTTTCCCCCAAATAATTCACTTTTTATGGTGGTCTTTTGAGCATTGGACTATGATTCTGGAGAACATGGTTCAAATCCAGGCTCAGCCATGGAAATATATTGGGTGATCTTGGACAAGTCACCTTCTCTCAACCTCAGAGGATAGCAATGGCAAACTCCCTCTGAACAAATCTTGCCCCTCCCCAAAAAAATCCCATGATAAGTTTGCCTTAAGGTTGCCATAAATTGGAAACTACTTGAAGGCATACAACAACAGAAATGAAACTTTTCTGAATAATCCTCACCACCACCACTGGAAGTAGTTTCCCAAAACCTTTATTAATTAATGAAAGGGAGACTGTAATTACAAGTGTTATCTGGTATTAAACTGTTATTTCAAACATTCCATGTATGTAACTCATAATCCTATTCTATCCTGGAAAGTGAAAGATTACTAGAATTTTCTTCTTGTTGTGTGCCTTCAAGTCATTTCTGACTTATGGTGGCCCTAAGGTGAACCTATTTATTTTATTTTATTTATTTCCACAATGGGATTCAAGGCGGGCTTTTTGGCAGAATTAGTTCAGAGGGGACTTGCTCTTGCCTTTCTCTGACTCTGATAGAGCATGACTAGATATTACAAATGAGAGATAGATCTGTGTGCATTCCATAGTGGACTACTATCTACTGATAAATGCCGATATTCTCACCCTAAACAATTCCTAAACAGTAATAGAATGACAATAAGCAAATCATAAACAAAGCTGGAAAACGTCAAGCGTAAACTCTTATAGAGCCCAAAAAACCCACAAAAAACTAAAGCTAGAAAAGGTTTTAGGATTTGAAAGTCCACATATAGGCTTATAAGTCTAATGTACCCTGGTGTAAGTAGGAGCAGAAAAACATTTCCTTGAAAGGAAGATAAATATTTGGGAATGGATGCTGGAACAGAGAGATCCATCTTATGGTATTAGAGTCCTGGGCCCCTTACAGGTCATTAGACTGGTCTGTGTGTATTTCATGTTCTCATCCAGCCTTCCTCCTTGTCTGCATGGTTAAGAAATACAGAGCTGAGGGGACAGTAGGAGTACATAGAAGTCCCATGCACTGAAGGAAGAAATGGGGAAGGCAAGGATGTTAAAGCAATCATTAAGTTATAATGAAGGTGTGGAAATCATGTATCCCTCCAGGTGCCACCTTTCAGATGCTGTTGGGTGGGAACCTCCAGTATTCATTACCACTGGCTATGCTAGATAGGGCTACTGGTAATTGCAGTGCAGACATGTGATTCCAAGCCTTGCTGTAATGTATGGAAATATTTATTCCATGCCATGAACCCTATCCATAATATTCCCATCCATAATATTTTGAATCAGAAAAATAGACCCTGCATCATGATGTTATTGCTTTTTGTTTCACCCAGCCTCCTGATCCCTACTTCTTGTGTATGAGCACAGCTGCTTTTTCTACAGATGTCAGACTTAGCTTGAGACATTGGTTGCATGTTCACACTCTTGACAGTGAGTTTGGTTACTGTGGTTTCCAACATGTGGTTCCCCAGATATTGTTGCACTGCAGCTCCCAAAATGCTTCACTGTTGGCTTTGCTGGATGGGGTGGTAAGGAAATTCTTTGTTGCTTTTGCTTTACCAAGAGGGACTGCAGCACTTCATTTATGCAGTAGAATACTTAATGTTTGTTAATACTGTACAGCTTTTCAAAGGCGGGTTACAGACCACCATAAGGGACGTCCTAGGTTTAAAACGGGGCATCACTTCTTGATGCCCCCAAGCCTAATACGTCCTGAGGACGTACAAGATGGCATCGCCCCATCTACATGGGGGCCGCCATGATAGCATCATGCATGCGCCACCTCCAAACGAGGCGGCGCAGACATGATGCCATCACGCCGCATGAGGGCACTTAGTGCGCCCTTTCGTGAGTGCAGGAAGGAGCTCTGAAACGGTGCTCCTTCCTGGTCTTGCGTCGCTGACGCAGCCTTTAGATGGCTGCACCCAGTGACGCAGAGGAGAAAGGGGCCAAGCGGCCCCTTTCTCCTCCTCCCCGCCACCCCAAGGACACCCCTTTCCAGGCCTCAGGGAAGTGGCGTTTTGCCGCTTCCCCGTGGCCTGGAAAGCGGTGGATTGGGGCCTCAGCCTGAAACTTCCTAATGATGTCTTGCGTAGGTTCAAGCTGAATACCTCTAAATTTGTAACTCTATCTTTTAACCACTATGCTACACGTGCTTATAAGTAGTAGCTTTATATTTTTAGTTAATATTTCATTTGCTGTGTGCCTTCAGGACATTTCTGACTTATGGCAACTCTAATGCAAACCTACCACAGGTTTTTCTATATTGTTTTTGCTCTGGCAAAAAATCTTCTAAATGAATATATTTTCATTGCACTTATAATTACTGATGAAACATAACAATATTAGAAATATGTATCTGCAAATCTATAATACAGAAGCAACTATTTGTGATTTTTTTTTAACTTCCAGCAATATATTTTTTACTTGCCCAGAAAGTGCTGCTAGGGATGGAGAAGGAGAAAGGGGCAAAGTAGCTTATCTACCTGACCTTTCAACTTTGCTCATTGTTAGCAAGTTTTCACTAAAAGGTGGTCATATAACCAGAAACCAGTTGCACAATGCTTCCCACCAACCCCTCCTCCCCTTGAGGTAGAGAGTCTATTATCTAGCATGTGTTTAATCAGTTCAGGATGTAGTAGACTGAAGTGTGATAAGGGGGAGGGAGGGAGAGAAACTGGAAATGAGCATTTTACAATCAAATTCTGAAACTGGCTAACCTTTCAGCACCACACTGATAAGTTTGATGAGCTTAACTAATTTACATTGCTAAGAGGCTTTTTATAAAAGTAAACCTTAAAAAACAGCAGCAACACTCTCTTTAAAAAAAACAATCATCTCACTTTTATTACAGGCAACAAAAGAGTATATTGTGAATGGGCAGGATTTTAGCACTCTGTTCAATATCTTTAATTAATCACAATGTTCACCTCATACATATATATAGCTATATAATTTGGGACTGGGTGGGGAGAATGCCATTAAACAGAAGCAAAGCTCAACTCTGACCTTTTATTGGAACTGTGTAATAATTTTAGTAAGATGTAGAAGATATTTGCCTTTCTTGTTGCAATATGTCTTTTTACAACAAGTTTTACATCCATAAAATTTTTGCAGATGGCTTTAAGATCACATTGAATCTACGTGTCTATAGGATATAGCCTAATCTAGCCCCACAGAACTAACCAAGAACATAGCAGACTGTCTTTCGAAACCAACCATCTCTTCATTTAAAGAGTTTGTTCAGTGATTCGCTTTTCATAAGCAGTTTTCCATAGAAATTTCAGTGGTGACAACATGGACATTAATCTCTTAACTGTCTTTATGCTCGCTCCCTCCCTCCCTCGCTCCCTCCCTCCCTCCCATTCTCTCTCTCTCGCTCTCTCTCTCTTTCTTTCTTTTTTGTTGCTTTCTCCATGTGAGGAAAAGTGTTGAAGTGCCTTTAAGCAGATATTTCCAACATTTTAAGTTGAATTAGCAGAAAACATTACTGAATTGTAGGAAAATAGTATATGGTTAAAGTCAGAGAAACCTCTCACCAGAGATGCAAGACATCAACTATTTGGATAATTCAAAATCTCGTCTGCTTGCTATATACAGGAAATTCAGTAACACTGTTATTATCTTTACGGGATCTATTAGCAACTTTTTTCCTCCTGTATTGAGCCATTTCAGTTTAGTCAAGGTGATTTTATTTCATAGCTAATTAGTTTGCAACTAACCATAAACCAACTGTATCTGCCACTTCCAAATAGATCAGGGGTTCCCAACCTGGGGGTCGCGACCCCTTCTTGGGGGTCACCAGGTTGGGATTCCCCCTGCCTCCCCCTCCTCCCTTTTTCCCTGTGGGTGCCGGCGCTAGCGCCAGCAACCGCAAGGAGAAAGGCCCAGGGTCGCCTCCTCCCCTTCCCTTCTCCTCGCGGGTGCCCTCGAAGGCACCCAGAAGGAGAAGGCGAAAGGGCCGGGGCTACAAACCACAGTGGCCTTTGCAACCGGAAGTCCCACCCCTTCTTCCCCGTTGGCCTCCCTGATTGGTTGGGAGGCTGAGAAGGAGAGGGACATCCAGCCGCAAAGCCCACTGGGTCTTGTAGGCAGTCGAAAGTCCCGCCCCTTCCTCGCCTCCCAACCAATGAGGGAGGTTGTGGGTGGGACTTTCGCCCAGAATGGGGGTCGTGACCCAACAAAGGTTGGGAACCGCTGAAATAGATGTATTACAATATATATATATATATATATATATATATATATATATATGCCTTAAATAATAAATAAATTGCAGTTTGCAGAAGCACTCCTTTAGAAATATAACAGTAGCTTTTTAGTTACGTTTAGTTATGAGGTGAGAGCATTCTAGGAGTGGTTTTATAGCAATCAGTGTATTTTACTAAACAAATAATGTGTTTATGTGCTTTCATTCCTTGTCTATAGAGTGGCTTCGTTTTGTATGGTTTTCTTTACCTCTGCTTTCCTTTCTGTTAAAATCTTTTATTCCTAACGATTATAGAGATTGTAGAGAAAATGTTGTGAGAGCTTTATCTGATCACATCTCAAATGTTTTAATTCTTTCTCTGTTTTGAATACCCTTGCTCTTTAATTTTGTTAGTAAAAGGTAAATCCCTTGACATGACTGTCCAGTCATAACCCACTGTAGGGGGTGCTGCTCTTCTCCATTACTAAGCCGAAGAGCCAGCATTGTCTCTGGTGGTCATGTGGCCAGCATGACTGCACTGCATGCTATTACCTTCTCACTGAAGTGGTACCTATTTATCTACTAGCATTTGCATGCTTTCGAACTGCTAGGATGGCAGAAGCTGGGACTAGTGACAGGAGCTCACCCCATCATACAGCACTCAGACCTTGAACTGCCAACCTTCCCATCTTCCGATTGTCAGAATTGGCATCATAACCACTAAGCTACTGCCTTTCAATTGCCTGTTCCTGGTTCCAGACCCTTTCCTCCTACAACCCTTTTCTTGTAACACGTGGCACTTAAAGTACTGGAACTCTCTCTGTATCTACATTATGTCCAATCTGCAAAAGCTATCTTTTTAAAAAAAAGTTAGCTTATTAAAAGAGAGCTTTAATTCCTTAACTCTTGACATAACTCCTGGTGTTATGTGGGCTAAAAATAATAACTTTATGTTTCCTTTATTTCTTGGTTTAGTGATTGGAGAACTCCTGAAAAATTAATTTGGAAAAGAAGGTTTTTTATTCTCTGCTCTATATGTATATGTTTGTATGCATGCATTATGTCCTGACTAACATCCATGGATAACTATGTTGGTTGCATATCAAATCCAATAACAGCCTTTATTGGACCAACCAAAATATACATGTTGCAAGCTTTTGAAGCTGAACTGGCTTCTTCATCAGGCAAGGTGTTAAAAACCACACAGGAAAAAAATTTGAAGATGTTAGTTATAGGCCCGTATTTTGCTATCTTTGTTCTCAGATGGTAGGGAAGGGTATTTCTTGCAGGCTGGAACCTCCTCTTTCTGGCCGTGTGGTTACTGGGAGATTCCCAAAGTTCAGGAAATTTAACATCGATTTGCAACACAAAAAAGATGCTTCTGAATGTTTGGCAAGGAGTACAGCTGTGAACATTAGAACCAAAATGGGGATTTCTCAGATATGTGGGAAAGCCCCCAATGAAAAATAAATATCTCTGGCATTAGAAATAGTCTTAATTAAAACCTTTTCCATTTAACATTTAAACATAATCCCCACCTTGAAACAAAGAAGCCCATAATAATATGTTCAACACTTCAAGGAATGAGTATGTAGAGAGATCTTGTAGCACCTTTGAGACTAACTGAAAGAAAGAAATTGGCAGCATGAGCTTGGTAGACTTCAGTCCACTTCAGTGAATCTCTGTTTGTTTCTCTCACAAACATCCTAAACATTTTCTCTCTGCACCTTTTTCTGACATGATTTAATAAGTCTTTCTGCTACTTTTCAGCAGCACATCTCATCAGAACTCTGTTTCGGTGAATGATGGATCTTTATTCTTGATGGAAGCGTGAAGTATTCAATTACATTGTGTTCATCTGCTAATGAAGCAAAAAGTTACTTAAGGGTTTTTTCTTTTCACTACAAATGCTTGTTTGGTTATGCACATGCTGCTTTAGTATGTTTTCTTTGTTTCTATCTGCACTCAAATGATGGTCTTAATGGGTAACAGTGGCAAACCAGTCTGCTTGACAACCAGTCTATCTGCCTTCTTCAGCTCAGCAGGAACAGCCAGTGGCCTATAATTAGTGGAGCCATCAAACTAAGTGTGGGTTTAAACTGATTTCTTTCTCTTTCTTCCTCTGACCCTTCTCAGAAGGACTTCAGATGTGAAAACTAGCAAATATTTTACCACTTCCATTTAACTGACTTTGCTACTATTATCAGTGCCTAGCATGTTAATTCATTAAAATTATAGTAAATATGTGCTTAAGGAAGATATTCTAGGTGCCTACCACACAGCTCCAAAGTGATACAGAATGAGATTTTGAATTTTCTGTGGTTTGTAAACAGTTTCCAGAAAATGAAATATTCCTATTGTAAGTATTATGTTAGAAACATACAGTTTTCTATATATGATATGATATGATAAATATTCAGAGCACATACACACCTTATATCAGCTATATTAGAATGATTTCTTTACAGCATTAGAATATAAAATAGTATATTTGGGCCTGTTTGCTTAATAACAAGGTGAATACAGAAAGTAATGGTAGAGATGTATGAAATCATGAAGACTGTGAAGAGAATAGTTAGAGGATGGTTTCAATACTGAGAACCCCATAAGTTTCCTGTAAAACTGAATAGATAGAGATTTAGGACAGATAAAAGCAAGTGGGTGATCCAATACAGAAGAATTTGCTTCCACAAGACACCATAACAGCCACCAACTTGGACAGCTTTAAAAGGGGATGGGTCAAAGATTTTGAAGAGCAAGGTTGTCAGTGGCTACTGTGCACAATGAGTGTATATTGTTAACTGCAACTTTCCTAGTACAAGGTGCTGGATTACAGCTACCATACTTCCCAGCCAGCATGGCTGATGTGAGGGACAGTTCATCCCTTGCTGGAGGACACCAGGCTGGGGAAGGCTAGCCTAGAGTATCAGAACCTGTGTGTTATCATCCTGCAGTCCAGTAGTGATATGGACACAGATTCAAAAGCTGAGGAACAGGGAAGTGCAATTGTGGTACCAGTCTTGAGTACCACTCCAGAACTAGAGGCCCTTGTTCTTGGGCCAACAGGATCTTACCTTGCCCACTCTCCAGCACATCGCCATTTTGAAGAGTTCCACAGATCAATGGAGTAGTGTACCAGTGCTGACACTGAACCCAAGCATGAGCTCCTGGGGAGATGGCAGAGTGGCAGGAGTGTCACTCTGAAGCTTTCTACTTACCTTAAAGAATGGTATTTGGGAAGGGTGAAAGGCACCAGTCATGTCTCATCCCTTGTTGGAACTTGTTACTTATATCCGCAGTGTTCCTAGATATGCCCTCTGGTCAGCTTGGCTTCCTTTTGCCCTGCCAGCAACTGTTTCAGGTCACTTAGTGCCATGAAAAACCCATTATTAAAGAACATGACCAAAAGTGTGCTCTTGCCACCATGTTCTACTGTGGGAACAGAATTGATCTGTTTGGATCCAGATTGTCTCCTCCCACAAAGAAAACCCTGAGCAGGGTTCCACTTAGGTGCTATCGAGGTGATGTAAACTGGGAGTGGGTGATTTATGAGGCCATCTCTTCACTGTAACCTCCAGTGCCACTTCCAACACCATTGTGAATGAGCCCCTAAACTTCTACAACAAGTTTTCACTGGCATGAAGAACTGATAAAGAACTCTTCTCTTCCATTTTGCTTATAGTAATTTTTCAGTGGTAAGAACAGTCTTCTATGGATGGAAGGGGCCCTTTCATCTGTGGGAGGCTTATGCTGAATCCAATTCAATTACATATTTCTACCCACCCACCCCTTTATGTCTATGTGTCTCTGCCACCTTTTTCCTTTTGCAGTTCCTCCATTCCATAATTTGTTTTCTTCTTTTCTTTCATCTCAACATTGTCAGCATTCACCATCCAATGACCCCTGCAGTGTTTCAGAGGTTTACCTCTCCCTACCCTAAAATATTTTTCCCCTATTCTTTTTTCTGCTGCAGATCTCAAGCATTTTGTTAGTCTGGCTGAAACCACGCACTTGTGTATGGATGCTGCTAATTTGACTACATTAAGTAGGGGCACTCAGAAATAGTATTGAATTAGAAAGTGTGTTGATTTATATAGACTGACCATGGACTTTCATACCACCCTGGTTGCAGATAAAGATCATTTTAGAGATCAATTCACCCCAGGAGGAAATCCCCAGGGATGGGATGGAAGGGAACTACTGAATCAAAAATGTAATTTTAGATTCAGTTCTCACAAGGTAAACTGTCAAATTCTTCTTTCTGTGTGAAAATCCTTTCATCTTCACTAGAGGAAGGTGAGGGAATAATTGCATCTTTCTTCATGTGAAAGTGCAGGTAATAGAAACAACATTAGCTAGACTCCAATCATCTCAAAATATGACAGCTGTAACATAAATCTTCTCTTCTGTAGGAAAGCAAATTTGGGCTTAAATCATTCGGAATGAGATGAAACAGTGCATGACAGAATGTTCATAAGGCAGCACAAATATAACAGCAGTGAACTAGAGGTCAGAGTTGATGCAACTGCCATTTGTAGCATGATCACTCATCAAAGTAATGGGTGTTGTGCTTGTGCTGGCAAGCTAATTTGAAACCTGGATACTTGCTGAGAAGTGTTTTTTTTTGAGCAGCTGTTTAAAATGTATGTTAAGGTGTATGTTAAATCCTTGTTTTGATAGCTTCTGTCTGTAGCATCTTTAGATCATGAGTATCTACATCATCCAAGTCAATAGAGGGAAGAAGAGTAGTCCCTAGATGATAATAAATGAGTCGGTGGGGGGTGGGTTCCTATATTTCTTTCTCCTTATCACTTTTACCTTTCAGGAAAATGTGTGGAAAGTTCTGGTCGGTTCTCCAAAAGGCAAGTAAGAGAAGTTTGGAGAAAGGAGCAAGTAACAAGACATAGGTGATGCTGAAAATGTAGGAAGATTTTCAGGATTGTAAAGAAGAAGGAGGAAAAGCATGAACAAACCAATGTATAGAGATTGTGAACTTCAGATTTGTTCTTTATTGCACTAAGGGGTATACTTCTAATTTTTGAAATTAGTAGTTCATGCCACAATCTGCTTGTGGTCTTGTTTTTGCAGAGAAAATTGAGCTTTTCCATTTTATGTAGTCTTATTTGATTTCTAGTTTAGCCATCCAGTGACAGTCACATATACAGTTTTATTTTCAGTTGTCTGAAAAATGTGTTTGCAGTGAACAAACTGTTGGCCACATTATAAATACTGTAACTCATCTGCTTGATTCTTGATTCTAAGTCAAATTCTCTTACAGTTATTTTGTTGTGTTCTATTTCCTGTTTTTACATTCCAGTTGCCTATGATTATCAGCATATCCTTGTTTTGGTGCATAATTAATTTCTTCCTTGACCTCAGCACAGAATTTTCCAATTTCCTCATTATTTGCTTCTGTAGCGGGGTAATAAACTTGAATCAAAGCAATACTGATAGGTTTTCCCTGGAGTCTTATTGATATTATTCAGTCTTTGCATTATATCCCGTCTGTTTTTCCTACATCTTGCCTCACTATTAGCGCCACCTTATTTCTTCTCAGGTTGCCATTCCAAAGTAAAATACTATGTAATTACCTGATTGAAAATATCTCATTCCTGCCTGTTTTAGTTTATTCATCCCAAGTAATGCAATATTTATACATTCCATTGCCTGCTTTAGAATGCCTGATTCATGCTTATCTTATCCCATGGTCCTATTATATGCATTGTATAGCTTTGACATCTGAGCATGTGAGCAGCAGATTGTCCTGCTGGTTTGATTCCATTTGCATCATTAGACACATCTGCCCCCCTTTTCTTCCTCAGTAGCTGGTTAAGTGTCTTCTGACCTGGGAGTCTCATCTTCTTGAACTATTTCTTGCTTCATTGTGGATTGTCTCATCATGGGGTTTTCAAGATAAAAGAAATTCAGTATTAGTTTACCATTACCACCTTCTGCTCAGAATAACAAGCATTAGCCAAAGTGCTGCTGCTTCTGTTGTCTCTGAGAAGTACCTCATCAATGACACCCCTTCTTCCAGTATTGCTTCTCCCCAGTAGCTTCCCTCATTGTGTTTAGGTGTTTGGCACTCTTAGTTTGGATCTTCAGCTGTCTGACTTAATGGTTTCCAATTTGGATATAGATATGGATTATATTAGTGTCCAGTTGGCCTTCCATTTAATGGAATTTCTGGCAAAAATTGATTTGGGTTTGAATGGTTAGAAAAGGGCTTTCTGTTGTTGTTAGGCAGAGTGAGTCAGCTAAGTCAGGCAGCAAATTTATAGAGGGCTTTTGCTGAGCAGCAGCAAGGACAATTATGGAGGATAGCTGCTAACAATAAATATGTTTTACCAGAAAGAGCATGTTTGTATAAAATAATGTTAAAAAATTTACCAGCCTGGATCCTTTCACACTTCACAGTTATGCTACTGTGATTCCACTTTATCTGTTGTGGTTGCATCCTATACAATCCTGGGTCTTGTAGTCTGATGAGGCACTAGACCTCTCTGAAAGTGAATTCTAATTACCCTTCCCTAGACTGCCAATCCCAGGATTCCATAGGATGGACTTATGGCAGTTAAAGTGGAATCATACCACCATAGCTGTGTAGTGTGAAATGATGCCAGGAATTAAGGCCAAAACACTCTGCAGATATAATCCAGTTTGAGACCACTTTAACTGCTCTGACTCAATGCTAGGGAATTCTGGGAACTATTAGTCTTCTCTGTCAGAGAGCTCTGGTGCCACAATAAACTACAACTCCCAGAATTCCTTAACACTGAGCCAGGGCAGTTAAAGTGGTCTCAGACTGGATTATTTCTGCAGTGTGTTTTGGACCATAGTGATGACTAAAAACCTGGACAGCTTTAAAAAGGGATTAGATTAATTCATGGAGGATAAATCTCTCAATGTGCGCTAGTCATAACAGATATGTACAGAGTACATCTATTTCGTGGTCTCACCCAGAGCAGGGGGTGGGTTTGTGGGGTGGTTCATGCAGGAGTAGGGCCCAATCAGAGTTAACCCCACTTCTGGGGTGTCAGCTGGTGCAGGGTGAACCACCAAATGTCCCCTAGTGATGCCACTGCATCTAGTTACTGGAAAAGAGCTGAACGCATCTCTACTCATTCCTGGGCTTTCTGGAAAACTAGAAATGTATTGGGGAGGACTGCCCATCTTAAAATATTAATTTTGGGGGGCTTGTTCATTGTGTGGTTGGAAAATCTATGTCATTGTAATGCATGAGCAGAATGTCAGCCAGGTTTTTTTTGGGGGGGGGAGGAGTTGATTTGAATACACTTGCCACAAAAGTAATTTTTTTAGATTATTATTTTCTAAATCAGCATGTAAGGGCACTATGAACCCCCCCTTTCCTGCAAGTAGTGTTGATTAAATATCTGACAGAGGTAATTCCCAATGCCATTTCAGGAGAAGGTATGCGTGGTATTGCAAGCAAACTAGAGGCAGCTGCCTCAGAACTGCAGCTACTGAGAGATGGATTGTGATGGCAAGGCACTGAAGGTCAGGGCTGTGTGTACCATACAGTTCACCCCAAACATCTAAGCTAGCCTGCTTCCCTCATTTGTCCTATTTTTATAACATTAAGTGGTTGCTTTCTGTTACAAGAAGAATACTCTGCTCACCTATATCTCGAGTCAAATTGGCTTGGGGTTGCTCTTGAGAATAGTTTCTGCCCAGTTTTCCACTCCTATTTTGAGCCTTTGTTTAGATGTACAAGAAAGTTCTTCATATAACATGCCTGCTTCATCTAGTAACAGCAATTTGTATTTCAGATCTTTTAGGTGTTAAATTTCCTATTGAATTCATCCTGTCCTGTTCTTTCACTGCTCTCAGATGCCTTAAGTTAAAACTGATGCAAAGACAAGTAGTGATGACTGCTGTGTTTTTGCTCTTATCTCCTTAGTTTAAAGGACAAACGAGAAGTACTTCAGTCACTCAACTTTTGAAGGAGCTCCTACCTTGTTTGCTTAAAGCATGTTTTTAAATGAAGAAGCCATTTTTCCTCTTTCTGCCTCCCCACTCCTAGATGAGTAGAAGTGTTTGCCCCTGTGGGCAAAGCTATTTCCAAAACAAAGTATCTAAAGTGAAAGATAATATTTATTATAACCCAAGTTAACAAAGACCACTCATTCACCTGGTATGTGGGTTCATTAATTAATTCTTTCTAAGTTTGACTGTAACTACTGTGACCTCATCTTCTATTGTCTCTCTACCTCCAGCAAAATGAATCTTTTTAAGAAGCTGCCTATGTTTAAAGGAAAGAGGACAATGGGGTTCATAGATTTTTGCCATGTGGACCCTGTGTGACTGTTCTCTCAGGCCAGAGTGATGAATAGTATATCAGGTCAGCATGAACCACTTTTGAACTCTGAAGGTCACCTAAAGGTACACATCCTCTCTTCAGAATGAGACCTTGGGGCCATGTTGATTTGGTGACATCTTGTCAGGATTGACCTTGCTGATCCAAATGCCAAATATTATAGCAAGACTGAAATTAGTATGGGGTCAACGGATTTCAATGAGAGAAAGCAAAAGTTTGAGCTCTATAAATTCTCCTTTAGCTACAAATGCTCCTACCTCCTGGCAGGTGTTTAAGGGTTATTTTTGAATTATACATGTTATGTCTACAGCAACTTTTAAAGTATTATCATATACTGAATCTTTCAAAATACCAAAAGGTTCTAAACGTATTGAACTGTTAAGTTCTGGTACAAAATTCATGGTAGAAGTATCAACATTTGGGAGTGCTTTGGTTGACAACTATGTTCCAGTGGCCAATTTTAAGCTGAAATTCCAGAGAGGGCTTCTTAGAAGCAAAAGGAGGGCTGCCATAACTCAATTGAAATACTTTTGAAGAGGGCTATAATGTACGAGAGAATTTTCAGGCATTCCTGCTGAGCTTCCTGAGGTGGAGGAAAACTGAGGAAACAGGAGACAACCACAGCACACCTAAGGTTTTAAATTCTTATCCCCACTTTGCCACGGAAACCCACTGGGTGATATTGGGCAAGTCATACTCTCTCAGCCTCAGAGGATGGTATGGGCAAAACCTCTCTGAATAAATCTTGCCAAGAAAACCGTGTGATCAGTTCACCTTAGGGTTGCCATAAGTCAGAAACTAGTTGGAGGCACACTGTGCAGTAGTGGGAAGGTGAGAAAGGGGATTAGCAAATGAGGGAGAGACAAGTGGAGTAGCAGTTGCATGATGGGAAGAGAAGCAAGAAAGACAAAAAGATATATTTACCCAGCTCTGGCAAGGAAACTGTACTGTGGCTTCACCTATTCAAGGGAAGCTGGGAATGTAGGAAGAGCCAGTGTAGTGTAGTGGCTTGAGCGTTGGACTATGACTCTAGAGAACAGAGTTCAAAACCCTTCTTGGCCATGGAAATCCACTTGGTTATTTTGGGCACATCACACACTCTCACCCCCAGAGGATGGAATGGGCAAACCTCCTGTGAACAAATCTTGCCAAGAAAACCTATGATAGGTTGACCTTTGTGGTCAACCATAACTCAGAAACTATTTGAAAACACACAACAACAATACAGGTAAGGGGGCCTAAATACTGTAAAGACAAAAGGAAAAGTCACAAAGGAGTAATACTGTACCATATTCAGCAGCTCCTGAGCCAGCAAATACAGAGGCAGCTCATTCCCCCCCCCCCCCCCCCCCCCATTTCTACTGAGTTCTGGTGCCAACCAGGAAACACTGAGAGGAAGAGATGGCCAGGCAGACACCTGGAGACTGTACTGTAGCTGTTCTTAGGTAGACTGCAGCATCTAGGGCCATTGATATACAGAGAAAAAATTATTCTGTTTTCAAGGCATCACTTTCACTCTGAGATCCTTACCCTTCAAACCCTAAGGGAGAGTGGCCAGGCTCTGCCATCTGTGAATAAATCCTCTCTCAACACATTTGTTAGTTCCAGTTGGAGTACACCTACCTGACCATTGAACAAGTTGTAAGTCTACACTTCTGCAAGTTATATTTGTTCGGAGTAAAGATAGAAGGAACTCTAGTTGGGACTAGCATTACTACAGAATGTATGCCTTGATTGATTTCCAAAGTGTGAGGCAGGTATTCTAACCACATAAGATTTTTAAAACTGAGATTCAATATGGGTCCTTCTCCATAGAAATTGAGTAATCAGTTACTAAGCCAGGGTGAAAAACAGTGGGAGGCTGTCCATTATCCCCCTAGGAGATCTTGGGGGAGGGGGTTGTGTTGCCCCCACAAACCAAAAACAGATTTTCCTTGTCTTATGTCCCACAACACACTCTAGGGCCAGTGGAGGGTATTTTCAGTATATTTTAACCCCTCCAGGGCAATTTAAGACCCAGAGGATTTCTTTAAATACAGGAAAACACCTTTCCCAGACCTAAAATAGCTGGAGTTGGGAGGAGGCAGTTGATGAAAATACTCCCCATGAACCTTATAGGGCATCTGGGGCTGCTTTTTCTGACTACTGGGGAGCCCTGATGATGACAAAAATGGCCTGGGGGCCACATGAGACCTGCAGGCTGCACTTCCTATCTAGCCCTATATTAGCTATCAGAAATGAAAACAGAACCATTTGAAATTGATGTTAAACTGCAGAAAAAGCAAGTTTATGATCATAACACAGTGTTTTGGGCTTATCAAAGCAGATTAAAAATTTCCTATTCTATTATTATTATTATTATTATTATTATTATTATTATTATTATTAACCGAAGCTCAGATACTCCAAACTCTGCGAAGAACCTATTAGACATACGTCATACATCGGTATGAGAAAGCTAGAAAGCTGCAACATACGAAGAAGTTCCATAATTTATTATGAGTTGCTTTGTTATTGTTGTTGTTGTTAGCTGCCCTCAAGTTGCCCTTGACTCATGGTGACTATGTATATGAGACATCTCCACCCATCCTCTGCTGCCTTCTACTTTTTCTAGCATTATTGTCTTTTCCAATGATTCATGACTTCTCATGATGTGGCCAAAATACAACAGCCTCGGTTTAATCATCTTGGCTTCCAGGGAGGGATCAGGGTTGATCTGTGCAACGATCCATTTGTTTGACTTTTGCCATGCACAGTATTCTCAGCACTCTTCTTCAGCACCACATCTCAAATGAGTTGATTTTCTCTTTATCCACATTCTTCTTTGTACAGCTCTGACATCCATATATGATGATGAGGAATACAATGGACTGGGTGATTCTAACTTTAGTGCTCATTTGCGTATCTTCACTCTTTAAGATCTTGTCTAGTTTTTTCATCACCGTTCTTCCCACTCCCATTGACTGCAGTCTCTTTTCCGATCAATGTCTGATCCAAGGTATTTCAATTCCCTCATTGTCTAGGTTGAATATATGTAGCTGGTCATTATTTTTGTTTTCTTTATGTTCAGCAACAAGCCTGCTTTACACTTTCTTCCTTGACCTTCCTTAGTAATAGTCCATGATGTTTTCCACTAATAGTATGGTGTTATTCACATATCTTAGATTGTTGATATGCATTCCTCCTATCTTTACTCCTCCTAATTCTGAGTTTATACTTGCTCTTCATATAATGCATTCTGCATACAAGCTGAACAAGTGGGGTGGAAATATGCAGCCTTGCTTGACCCTCTTGCCAATTGGGAACCATTCTGTTTCTCCATATTCTGTTCTAACAGTTGCCTCTTGTCCTAAGTACAGATTTCTTATCAGGACTATCAGATGTATTGGCACTCACATGTCTTTAAAACTGTTCCTTTGCTTTTCGTGATCTATGCAGTCACAGGCTTTGCTATAGTCTATAAAGCACATGCTGATTTTCTTTTGGAATTCCTTGGTGAGCTGTATCAGCTATCATACGTTTGCTGTGTTGTCCCTAGTGTCTCTGTCTTTCCCAAACTCTGCTTGCATCTCTGGGATTTCTCTCTCCATGTATGATTGAAGTCTGAGTTGCAGAATTTTAGGCATGAGTTGCATTAGGAGAACTCTTATTCCATATGTTGGTTGGTTCGCTTGCATTCTGTTTGACCAGTAATGAAAGAAGCATAAGGAAATGGCTGAAAACTATACCCAAACTATAGTTTATACTATTTGGTTTAAAAATTGGATTGTTGCACAGTGATACAACATCTCCTTTGCATCCAGTAGTCTTAAATTCAACCCTTGCTATTTTCAGATAGCGCTAGGAAAGAATCCTGCCTGAAGCCCTATCACAGCAGTCACAGTCAAAAACACTGAGACAAAAATGGATCTACAGTCTGATACAGCTTCCCATGCCCCTGTGTTTTCCATTCAAGAGTGTCTAAAGCTGCATCTGCATTACAGAAACAATCCAGTTTGACACCAACTGCCATGGCTCAATGCTATAGTATTTTGGGAATTGTAGTTTGTTGTGGCATCAGAACTTTCTGACAGATAAGGCTAATCTCTCACAAAACTACAATTCCCAGAATTCCATAGAACTGAGCCAAGGCAAATAAAGCAGTGTCAGCCTGGCTCATTTCAACAGTGCAGATGCAGCCTTAGATACAGCTTTCTTAAACAGATAATCATTTGTTATTTTTAACTATTTGAATCCCAAACAGAAAGGCATATCCATTTGATACACCTGCAATAAATGGAAAAATGAAAAACTTAGAAAAAACAAACAAGAAGATTAAGTAAGAAGTCAGTAATGAATGAAGAATCCAGGGCAGGATTGCGGGGAGGACGGGACGGGACAGGAAACATAATAAAACCAGACTGATTAAGCTAAACAAGGTATATCTCTGAGCTGCTGTAAAGTAATTTCAAATACAGTATTCCCAACAGACTTGTGTCTCATCTAAACTACAAATTATTCATCAATACCACCCCACAGTTTTCCAATGTACTAATCTTATTCCATTGATGAACCTCTCATGCCCACCTCATACAGACTTCCTAAGATTGTTTCAGTTCTCATTAAACTGATTTACTGGACTCGCTGACTCTGTTCAGCTTCAGTTTATTCCTACTTTGTTTAAAATTCGGGAAGTGCTGGGGAGGAGGGGACAGGACACTAATGGCTGCACTTGTGCAAATGGAGTGACATCTGATTTATTACAAAGGTTATAAAGGAGAAGTATTAAGTGTGTTCCATTCAGCTTTGCAAAAGACATCCTGCACAATGTCCAACAAGCCCCTGAGAGCACTGTTTTGTTAAAAAAGAAAAGGGGGAAAATAAAAAAATGAGGAAGGGGGGGAAAGCTCTACCAAAGATGTGCTCTTCTTCTTTTGAGCAGTAATTAAGATTGTAAATCACAGACAACATGAAACAACTGTATCCGATAGAACATGGACAGTTCTGGAGTTTAGTTGTGCTTGTGTGATCAGTTTGAATACCTACACTGAAGCACTAATGGGAGGGCAAACTTCAAAGGGGTTTTTTTTTGGCTTGAAGGAGAGGCCTGTGAGACCATTACATGGATAAAGCTGTAAAATAGACTACTCCATGCAAATTGGCCAAGGAGGGAGAATTAAAGTTTGAAAGGTTTATGGTAACCAAAAGAAGTTTTTTTTTAAAAAAAGTCTACAGCTTGTAGTAAGCTCTATATTGATGCTTTATAGTAATGTAACTTTAAGCTAATTTTTTTGAGGTTGTATAAAAAAACAGAGTTGAGAAGAAAAATTGTTTTAGGCACCTTTAGAAATAAGTAGCTTGACAAATATTTTATGTTTTACAAAGTACTGGACTATTTTGTTTATTTTGGTTCAGCAGAGTTGTTCCGCTGAGGGTATAACCTGGGCCACTTAAGAATAATTGGTCTGTCAGGGATTACTGTGGTGTTGTTTTTTAAAAAGATGGCTACAAAACTACATATGTACCATGCTATTGACAAGTAATTAATTCAGAGGAAATATATTTTCCAGAATAACATATTTTCCATATTAGAAATAATCTCTTCATCAGGTTGCCCATTCATTCAAACACTTACGATCTGCACCAAGCATGATTTCAGACATAATGGATAAATATTGGGTGTTGAGGTTAGTTTTCCTTCATGTGGAACATTCCATTATAACGAAGATATTCTCTCCTTTGTCTCATTGTACAACATACAGGATGTGAAGAGGCAGGGAAAAGGGAGGAGGAGGAATTATAAAGGCAAATATTTTTTAAAAAAAATCTGGAATGATTTATGGTTACAGCATGGAATCTGTGAGTTGTTCACCACATGGACACATACATGTACATAAACGCCTGTTTGAAATACAGTAATGTCTTTCTTTGTAACTCTTTCCCTCTTAAAAAGGAACATATTTCCTTGTTCTTCAGTGTAAAGCGGTGTAGCTTATACAGCATACAGAAACTTTTGAGAACCAGGAGTGTACTATAGGCTTGGAGGCTTATTCCTCTTCCTCATTGCTTCTATATCATATGTTAATTCCTCCATTTCCAAGTTTCCTCTAACTATAGCTTACTTTGTTGTTGGAACCTTTTTTGAAAACCCATTTAGAAGACATAACTTGAAATTTAGCATAAAAAACAGTTTACCCCTATTCAGATTTAACCAGCTATGGCTAGAATAAAACAGGACTGAGAGGAGACAGCTGATGCACAGAAGAGAGGGGGAAGAATGAAGAGAGCCCATGTGATGTTTCCTGTTTATCAACAGAGGAACATTCTTCTTGTTCTTCCATCTAGTTTGAGGGAGCCCTCAGCAGGGTTTGCCTGTTGTCTATCCCAAGCTTACCACATCAAGTGGTACATTGCTCAGTTTTCTAAAGGAACAGGTGAGGTGAAGGGAGCAGGTGCAGGCATCCTTCCTCCCCCCCCCCAACACTTTGGAATTCCAGGCTTTAACAAGAAGAAGTAGAAGAAGTTTTAAAAAAAACACTATTGCAAACAAGTAGACCTTGCAGGCTCTGGCCTATCTGTCTTACCAGAGGCTGACGCTGAGCTTGTTCTTGAAAGCAATGGTTTGAAAGACTGGAACATGATCTCTACATTCAGTCAATGTGTGAGAGTGACACAGGAAAAAAATGAATATACAGTGGGCCCTTGGCATCCACTGGAGTTTGGTTCCAAGACCCCTGTGGATACCAAAATCTGTGGATGCTCAAATCCCATTAAATACAATGGCTTAGTGAAATGGTGTCCATTATAAGAAATGGTAAAATCAGAGTTTTCTTTTTGGAAATTACAGCTTTTTGGAATATTTTCAAACTGTGGATGGCTGAATCTGTGGATAAAAAAATTGTGGGCCAACTGTAATCTATATCAATGTGAAATGTTGCTGCTACCACAATTAAATTGGTTATATTCCACGTTCTGTTCCTTTTCTTTATTTGTTGTGCACATTTCTGACTTATGGCAACTCAAAGGCAAAACATATCATGGAGTTTTCTAAGGCTGAGAGTGTGTGACTTATTTATTTATGGCATTTATACCCCGCCCTTCAGCCCTAAAGGCTATCAGAGTGGCTTGTCCAAGATGGGTTTCCATTTTCTTTGCAAAAAATGTTTATGTTAGAAAACATGAGATAGGATCTTGTAATTTTTAGTGTATACCTTTTTAAAAGGGATAATCATTTCAGTCTTCTTTGTTTTGAAATGTTCTTTGTTTGAAAAAATCAAAAAGGAAAAGAAAAAGAAAAAAGGAATACATTGTAATACAAAGGAGAAACTGTTCATTTACATTGATTATTTGTGTGTCCCCTCCCCCAAATGAAATCCTAGTATAATTTAACTGTAGTTGCTATATGCTGATTTTCTACTGGATATACTTGAAATAAAGTGTGTTTAAAGATTCAGCACAATTTTAGATAATATTTCATTCAATCTTTATCGGTGATCTTATCATGAATCTGGATGCTAACAGTTTTGAAGAATAAGAATTTTAGGGTAGGAATAGGAAGCAGCTATTTCTGTTTCTAGCTGTAAAAAGGATGATACAGTGCAGTGACATATTTTAGTAAGCATTCAGGGAAATCTACATCTGTTGTTTCAGGCTGTGTAAAAGTATTTTCTGTTTAAAAAGGAAAAGGTATTGTATACAGTAATTATGGTTGCCCTGCTGGCAAAATCAGATTGCTGATGCTATGATTGCTATTCTTTGCCTTATATGATGCCACATTTTTGTAGCTTTTTATGAAGCTTAAATCATACAGCCTGCAGACTACAGGTTCTTGCATATAAAGTCAAGGAAGCCAGTGAAATTGGTGAATGTGGCCATGTTTTGTCACCTGAACAATGAGTGATTGAAAATTGAAAACCTAGCCAACATTCCCTGCATGGCTGAGGACACACGGAGAAAGGTGAGCTAAGCCCATTTAGTAAAAGCTAGAACAAGTTCCATGCTGTGTTGCATAATGGAAATAAATAAGGGCACTTCCATGGTCATTTCTTATCAACTGTTTGCCATAAGTTTAACAACCTTATGTTTAAGCTATTTTCTTAATGGCAATTAAAAAAAAACTTGGTTATCTGGTGACAGTCCCCTTGCCCATTAAATCCCTTTGCTGTATGTACTGCTTCTGAGTCTCAGCACTTGCAGTGCTCAAGCAAGCTCTTTCTCCCTGCCTGCCTTGCTTAGCCTAAAGGCATTTAAAGCATTCCCTATATGTTTAGGCAGCAGCATGGAGTGAGGAAGAAATGATTAAGCAGCTGAATGTTTAAAATCCAACTAAATGCACCGATTATTATCTGCTTAAGGCTTTCTTATCTAGCACTGTGTGGTGCTTAATGGCAGGGCCATTGTCTTCAGCTCAAATGTATTAATGAAGGAATCAGGGCAGCAGTCTGATGTCATGGGTGGCAGAAAGGTGACCTGTTGGACTGAGTTCCCTTGCTCCGCCCCTTTCTAAGACTTTTCCAACTAGTTCAGTGGGAGGTTTAACATTTTAAGTAGTTAAAAAAAGTTCTCTGAGTTGCATTTGTGTGTCTGGTAAAAGGATTGAGGAGGCTCATAAATATCCTGCTTAAAAGATGTACTCTGCTTCTGTTCTACTTTCTCGCTAGATAAAGACTCTCATCCGCTTGCAAGCAGCTCAGTGTGAAAGCGGCCTGCCCTTATTCACACCTGTAGTAGTTGTTGGCCACTTATATGCAGTAGCCTATGTCTTGACCTATGTAGAAGGTGAGGTTTGTGGGTTGTGTGTGTTTCTGCTACAGCAAAGATTACATCAGTCCTATCCATGCTAACCTGGGACTAGCCCCCATTCGTTGGGGAATTTATTTTTGTATTGCTATGTATTGGATTGCACTGTAACAAATTTTAGATCTTTGTAATGGGACATTTTCAGTGTTACAGTGTCTTTTTTCTGCACTTAAATAATATGTGGAATTGTTTGCATATTGATGATTTGTAAAAAGCCAGCATGGCATAGTGATCTTAGTGTTGGACTATGACTCTGGAGGCCAGGTTCGATCTCTGCTTGATCATGAAACCCACTGAGTGATCTTGGGCAAGTGACATGCTCTCAGCCTCATGGGAAGGCAATTGCAAACCTCCTCTGAGCAAATCTTGCCAAGAAAACCCCATGCAGTTAGGGTCACCCTGAGTTGAAAATGACTTGTAGGCACACAGGAACAACAAGCCATTATTGCAAGCTTGGGTTTAAAAACGACTTCATGAACAAGGAAGCATTTACTTATTTATTTACTGTAAAATACACAGGCCTGACATTGCTAATGTCTCTTGTTTATACTAGAGTCCAATGGCACTGAAGGCATAAATCCAATGACTAGTCCAACTAGCAGATCAGCTGAAGCAATGGGATTTATATAACTGTTGATTTATCATTCAGCAATTGTTTGAAAGGTCTACTCTAGTTGGAACTAGGAATTGCATTTAAGCCCCAGTACACAGACTGCCATGGGAGAACAGTGTAATGTTCAAGCATGTGTGTTTGTTCATTATATTTAACCCTTCAAAGATATTTTGTATTTTAAGTAAGTTGTTCATTCCCATGTTCATACATATAGTATGATATTGAAAATATTATTCACACAAAGTCACTTTTAATCCTTACTTGCCTAAATGAATATTTTCTTACTTCATGAAACAAAAGTGTTACCACTGCATAAATCTTACTGTATTTATACTGATTTATTTATACTGATTTGTACTATTTTTCTAATTTAAGTAATCATAGGCTTTCAGCACGTGCCACCAAACATGGTTTCACTTGCACACTAGTACTAAGGTGGATTTTAAAAAAATTATTTAATGTAATGCAAATTAAATAAAACGATTAAGTAGGTAAACTTAAGTTACCTAAAGTAGTACTAAGGTGCTGATCATATGTACAGTATATGCATCTCAGAGAAGTGGATAACAGAATGGTATTGAAAACAACCATTTGTTTTTAAAAACACATGTTGCTGAAAATTATTGATTAAAAAAAGGGAATTCTTACAGCACAATACTATAAATGTCTTTACAAAAATAAATCTTACTACATTCAGTGGTGCTTCCTTTCACATAAATACAGAGCTGATATTGTTGCATGACCACAATGGGTTTACTTCTGTATTGAATTTATTTATTTATTTATTTGGAGTATTTATACCCTGCTCTTCAGCAACAAAGGCCCTTACAGTGTCTATTACATTGTTAGAGTAAATTATGGACATGCTGGCTTTTGGTAGGGGAAACTCACATTCAGATTTCTGCTTTGCCACAGTACACAGGGCCGTTTCATATTGTGAGTCAATGATTGTGAAAATCACTGCAAGATTTAGTCAAGTACTGCTAGTTCATATATGACTTTATTCACAAAACTGTAATCCAAGGAGAATTGGATCAAAGTATCATTTGAACATCAGAGACCAGTATATAAACTTAAGAAGAAAAGAAATCTAGGGGAAAAAATAAAGCTGAATATTAAGGAACACCTAGCTATAAAAGGTAATGCAAACTACCTAGGCTGGCTTTGGCAGTTTTCTTTCCTTTCTATGGTGTAACCCTCAGGTTGACTTAGCTTCTCTTTAGTTAACACTTATTTACTTGTCATTCAAAATGAAAGAAAGATAGCACTAATCAAGTCATGTGATAATTTGAAGGGAAAAGTGCTAAGCTACTTCTACCATCACCCCCTTCCTCATTTGTCCTGATGTTGATTGGGAGTTAGATAAAGAGTGTTGACACTGAAATTACTTTCAAGTCTGGAAAATTTAATCAGCAAAGACCTTGGTAGCTATAAATTTGTAGTAGCAGTCCCTAATTCATCTTGTAATTCTTTGACAGGCCCTGAATTGCCTGTATTTGGCCAGATCACCTCTGCAGACAGTTAATGAAAGAAGAGAAGGAACATGAAGGCCAAACACACCAAAATATTTTTCCAACTCCCCCTATTTTCTTATTTAATATATCAGATTTTGATTTACATGGGCTTGGATCAAAAGATCTATCTGTCACAAGTGAAAGGCATTTCTTCTCCAGGTAGTTCCCACTTATTTCCTCTTCCACTGTACTCCTGGTGGCCTGCTGCACTGAATGTTCTTTATAAGATCCCTGACCCTAGCTGCACATTTGACCAGTGTGTGTTTCTGCCAACAGGGGGAAATAATTGAATCACAATATTTATTTAGATTCATTTCATACACAGTAGGACTTCAGTGATCCTTCTCTTTGTT
The DNA here is from genome assembly GCF_019175285.1 of Sceloporus undulatus. NCBI lineage: Eukaryota > Metazoa > Chordata > Lepidosauria > Squamata > Phrynosomatidae > Sceloporus > Sceloporus undulatus. Next base: position 112,740,481 of record NC_056522.1, on the reverse strand, counting down.
GTTGTTTATTTACATCCTACTCATTCGCGATGTAACCCGCATTTTTTACTATAAATGAATATAATTAAATATAGCCAAATACAGTTTCGAAAGCATAGCTTGAAAACATTATTAGTATACATTTGTAGTATGTCAGTGGTAGTTGTTTCTTTCATATTTTTTAAAATATATTAACTTTTCTTATTATTTTTATGTTTCAAATAAATCCCTTAAAATATGAAAATGATCAGCTGAGACTCAATTTAATCCTTTAAAATAATATTTGTCAAGTATTAACCGGTTCTTCAGCAGAGACGTGACCTCGGCGTAATCTAAATGCTATGCACCGAATGTGGCCAGAAGCCAGGTTATTTGGCCCATTGGTTTCAGGCCATTATTACTTTTAATGCATTATTTACAAGCTCTGGTTTAACATAATTTATTTTGTTTTTCTTTGGAATAAGCAACAATGTCAATGTAAGGAGCTTATCGCCTGGCGTTTTAAATCGGCTCCAGCCTCCCAGGTATCAGCTGCGATATGGGATGAAGGTGGGGATTTTCACCAAATCGCAGCTGAATCACTGGCCACCATCAGCTGGGTCCAAGCCGTACTCTACCCACACTTTTTAGAAGTCAGAAAACTGTCCAACTTCTAAAAAGTGCTGGCGAAGTGTGGCTTGGACCCAGGCTCATGGCGGCTGACAATTCAACAGCAATGTAGTGTTGAGTAATCCCCGCCACCATCCTGTGTCCTGGACTCAAACCCCAGGGGATTACAAGAGCCCACTGTACTTCACTGTCGGAATACATTATTTCATTGCTGCCAACAGATAATTATGTTCACAAGTGAATCCTTGACTGGAATCTAAACTAGTCATTTCAGAAGCATTTTCAGTTAATTAAGATTTGTTAGGCTGATTGTAGGCCTTAGTGGTAGGAATACTTACAGTAAATCAGAGTTTCTGGAGTACCACTTATATATTAATGGAACTAAAGCTGCAGATGTTCAGACTGTTAGGAATACATGCATCTGTGGCCAAGAATATTGTTTTTTAATAATATTAAAGCCTGCACATCTACTGAATCATTGATTCAGACAGTAGCACAGGTACCCAGTTCTGCTCTAAAAGAAAGTGTGGGATGAACTTTCTTACTGCTTTGATATCTGCAGTATAGAACATTTTTCATCAGTTAGCAACTTCCCTGCCTTAATCATTGGCCATGACCACTGACACACTGTCAAGAGAGCAAGAGACAGAGAAAGAAAGAAAGAAAGAAAGAAAGAAAGAAAGAAAGAAAGAAAGAAAGGGCTGTGTCATGTGACCCTTTCCTATATTGCTATTGACACAGGAGACTTTCAGATCCACATTTTAGAGTGGCTGAAGTAGCCACTGTGCTGTGAAGAGAGAAGCATTGCTCAAGTGTCTAGTTCTCAATGAGCTGGAGTTCACATAATGTTCTGAAGCTTTGTGAGGGAGAAAAGTATTTACAGTGAGTATTTATTTAATGTTTTATCCATTGGGTATAGGGATGGGCAGAGAGAAGTGCTTGCTCTGTAGCATTTGATAAAAGGTGTGAGAGACTAACAACTTCCTGCTGTTCTAGGTTACAGTTTGAATTCAGGAGTTGATTCCCTTGGGAAAGGGGGGAATATAAATAAATAAATAAATTATTATTATTATTATTATTATTATTATTATTATTATTATTATTATTATTTTCTTCCCCCAGATTGGAGTCCTATGCATACTGATATGGGAGTAAATGTCATTAAAAACTAAGGGATGCATAGAGCTTTTAAAAAGTGAGCTTTAAAATAGACAAATATATATTAATACAGATATATATAAAAGCTGAAAATTATTTGTTCCCTACCTCTCATATAGTGCATGTTATACTAGAGTGCAAATGAAACACTGGCGCAAAACTGATGAGAATGAAAATTTCAAACTAGACATGGTCTGATATGAGAACTTATTTTTGTAAAATGTAATTGTAACATTGGTAAACGTTGATAGACAAGAGTCATATTTCTATGCATGGGCTGTGTTACAGCACAACTTGAAGAATGAAAGACAAAGGACAGGTATTTGTACTGTTTTAAATTACTTCTGTAATGATGGCAGCGAGTTTTATGATATTTGTTAGCAAGATTGGATTGTTAAAGACCACATTTGTTTTAGAAAGGAAGTATTATTTTGTTTCTTTAAAAGGTGCTTTTCCATTGGTTTGTGCATTGGACAGTGACTTTGGAGACCAGGGTTTGAATGCCCACTCAAGCCATGGAAACCCACTGAGTGACCTTGGGCAAGCCACACACTCTCAGTCTCAGAGGAAGGCAAACCCCTCTGATCAAATTTTGCCAAGAAAAACCCATAATAGGTTCAGCCTAGGGTTGCCTTCCACTGAACTGATACCCTTTAGCACCTGGTATTCTTTGCAGGCACCCATCCAAATACTAACCAGGTCCTCTTCTCCCAAATACAGATAAATTGGACTAGACTAATAAAACTGGTATGACTGTGCACAGGATAATTTGTGTCCTGTAGATCTCCTGTTTGTAGATGATTGTACTGTCAAAGCCTCTGTTTCATTTCAGCCGTTTTACACCACGAGTGATCAGCTGTGTAGGAAGCAGATCATTTGGTGGAATTCTGTAGCTGTGCATGTATGCACAACCAAACAATCTTCCTTCCCTCCTTTCTCCCTTCCCCTTTTTGGTTTTGTTTTGTTTTGTTTTGTTTTCCTGGGATTCTTGGCATTCATTCTCCCGTTGTTACTATGTTCTAGTGCAACATCTTCTGTTGTTTTTTCTGTTATATCAATGCTAACAGGACTTTTAGCCAGGGTAGTGGGGCCTTTAACTGTGGCAATCATAGCCATAATAGCTGTTTCTGATACGTGATTATTCCCACAACCCAGGAATGCAAGTGATAGCTTATTCATTTATAATGAAGATGTAAAGTACAGAAAAATTCACTGTGGTGAGTTTTAGCATTTTACATCTAGAGATAGCTTGACATTCCATTGTGACATATTCAAAATCTTGACTGGGATAAGTACATTAATAAATAATGATTTCAAATATATTTTGAAAATTTGAATTATATAAGGCTTAATTCTGTACATGTTTTCATTTCTCATTGCCTGAATTCAAAGAAGGTATGTTTGGGAGCTCCAACTTGAAAAGACTATTGCTTGGATGTTTAGTTCATTCCATTTACTTCCCACTGTGCTCATCTCACATTTTTGCATCTCATCTCATCTGAGCTGCTGACAAAAATGAGAATATTTCTAACATTTCACACAATCAGAGTTCCCATCTTTCCCCCTAACTTCCCCAGTTTTATGGCAGTTTCAGCTCAGCTGATATGGATATCCTTGAAGAAGTCAAGGTGTCTTTGGTTTAAACAGTGAACCCAGCTGTAAGGGGGCATGTTTGGTCAGTATAGAGTTTTATCACTAGAGAAACAGGTTTTATTGAATGTACAAGGGTCAGAAGAACAGAGCAAGAAAAAATATATGTGAAAATAAGGATATTGCAAACTTTTATTTCAGAGGGTGCTTGGGGAGTAGAATATGCTGGTGTTCTCCATTCTTGTTATATAAAGAATTTTTTTTAGAGAATTTTCAAGCAGAATCTTGTTTTTCCTTCTTCTGAGTCATAAATAGAAAATTTTTAAATGCATATTCAGAATTCCATTAATATGAAAAAGATATGACTTTCCTAAACATTCTTTCTGCTTTCACTTGTCAGGTCCTATTGCACATATGCCATCACATCTTAGAGATATAGTATAGCTTTCGTGGAGTCCAATCTTTTGTCCATTCACTTCCATACTGTACTGTCTACATTGACTGACACTTGCTCCTTAAAGATTCAGTAAAGTTTTTTCCCCCAGCTCTCCTTGAAGGTGCCAGGACTCAAATCTGGTGTCTTTTACAGGCAAAGCAAGTGCTCCCTTCTTTGATTTGTCATAATCTATGGATAAAGTCTGACAAACAGTTTGTGACAGGAAGCCAAAACTTGATTGAAAAACAATCACATCGACTTGCAGGATCAGGCACATGGCACACAACATAATTTGAATATTTGATAGTACTTTTCCCTCCACAATGAAATGAACTGGACAGAAAAATACTAGTGTCTGCAATAGCAATAGCAAGTACATTTCTATACCGCTTATCAGTGCACTTAAGCATTCTCTAAGCAGTTTACAATGTGTAAGCTAATTGCCCCCAACAAGCTGGATACTCATCTTAGTGACCTCGGAAGGATGCCAAGCTGAGTCAACCCTGAGTCCCTTACTGGTATTGAACTCATAACCTTGTGTTTTTTGAGTGAGTGGCTGCAGTATTGGTATTTAGCCACTGTGCCACCAAGGTAAGTATGTTTATGTTTGTGTGGGAATGCTGAACCCCACTTGCCTTTAAATTTTGACTTAGGCTTCTGTCCAAAAGCACTCCATTATGAACTGAGTTAAACATATGCTAAAGTTCTGCTAAAATAATTTAGAAGCAATTATTCCCTATTAACAGATGCAGCATAGGGATGCTTACATATGTTCTTTATGAACAAAATCTTTTGTTCCTTGTAAATATACAAACATGCTTGGTGCAATTCATAAGGAGGCCTGTATATGTAATTCCATTTGAAATCAATGGCATTTCAACACTTCTCATATATTTAAATCCTATTAATCTAATTTCCAAAGCATTATGTCTGTTGGACATAGTCCAGGTTCCTGAAAACCAGTTGGGATTCTACTTAAAAGTATATAGTATTGTGCTTACTGATTCTGATCTCTTGAGGTACATTGAATCAGGATTGTACATCAGTATAGCATTAGGTACCCATTAGATTTAGAAACTGGAGTGGTAATCAGGAGCTTCTCAAAACCAAGACTGCCAGTTATTACAATGTTAATGATGCAGTTAATGATGTGGTGGCTTAGTGGTTAAGACACAAGTTCTGATGATCAGAAGATCAGAAGTTTGGCAATTCGGGGTCCGGGTACTGCATGAAGGGGTGAGTTCATGTCACTAGTACCAGCTTCTGCCAACCTAGCAATTTAGAAGCATGCAAATGCAAGTACATAGATAGGTACCACTTCTCAGTGGGAAGGTAACAGCGTTTGGTGCAGTTAAGCTAGCCACATGACCATCAGAGCAATCCTCAGACAACGGTGGCTCTTTGGCTTAGAAACGGAGATGGGCAGTTGCAGCTAGACATTCATGTCAACCTTTAACTTTTTAATGATGCGTTACTGACTCTTTAATGGAGGTGGGGTGGGGGGAGATCAGCAGATCTCTTCAGCATTAGCAGAACATCAGAACATGGAAGGGGAAGAAATAGTCCTCTTCTCACTCAATTCTGTATGTTGTGGGCAGAATTCAATCCAAATTTGCTGGTTTATGGAGGCAGTTCTCTGTGTCATTACATCTGGTTCTGCCATTTAAAAAAAGGACTGGATAATAAGTGGCTTAACAAGATAGAAATTCTGCATAAAAGCCACTTCAGTTTACTATCCTCGCTATCCTCACTTCACTGTCCTGTATTATTTGCTTTCATTATACTTTAAGTAAACTAGTAGGATTGCAACTACATGTATAAGCACTTTAATGAGAGAATGAGTAAGAGTGGCAAATGGCAGCAGTGAAGCCACACAGAGGACTTGTAAAACATGTGAACACATTATTTATTACAAGACAAATTTGACTCCAGGGAAGCCTAGTTAGCATTAATGTTTTCTGTTGAACCTGCATTCCTAAAGCAAACATTGCTAGTGTTGGGTGGCTTGGGCTGTTATCTCCCTTGAAGACAATGCAGGTTATGCAGCTGCCATCTTTTGAAAGAGAAAGAGAAACCAGCAGCAGTGGATCAGAAGGTCTTTCACTATCCCTTCAGATGCATATAGGAGGCATCACATTACTAGAACTTGCTATTTCCAAATAAAGAAGGAGGGATAGTGTGGTGAGGTCTCAAGTGTATATGTCTTGGAAGTTCATAGGGTAGGTGACCTGACTTATCCAGCTGTTGTTTTGCTTGTTTAACTGACGGTTGCCTGAGCAGGTGCTGATGCTGAATGAAGCTGCTTGGGATAGCTTACATACCTTTGTTTTCACACTTCAAGGGGCAAAAAGGTAAAAAAAGATGGTCAAGTACATAGTTTGTGTAGAGAGTCACTGTTGATGTCAGTGACTGAAGGGACAATATGGTGTTGGAATGCTACACTTTCTTTTTAGATTATTAAAAATCTCATGGGTGAGGTGAATTCAAGGTCTGCAGAGCTTGCTTAAAAGCAATTATTTCATCAGCTTGAAAATAGACAGATATCTGATATATTTGCTAATACCTGATATTTATAAATATAGATATTGGGATATTTATAAGAATGATTTGTTAAATAAACAGATTATAAAAAAACAAACACCCAACCCAGACAAGTATTTACAAACAATTACCCCTGAAGTTTCTACATATTCTATATCCTTCATGTAAATTATTGTTCTGAGGGTGACTTGTATTACTGTATTATAGTACATAAATCTAAAAGTAAATTAAACAAAGGATATAAACTACAAGAGTCACAATTATTCAGATAGTCAGTAGAGGTCCACACTGTACCAGGTTTAAGGATACTAATGCTAACAGGTCTGAAAAGTAAAGAAAAACGTATTTCTTTATTTTAAAATGCTGACTCACAGTTAAATGATAATAGCTGTGAGGTGCCAGACAGACTTCCTTGAGAAGGTTATTCTAAAACTGAGGACCCCTATGTGAAATGCTCTTTCTTTCTTTCAGTTGGTCTCAAAAGATGCTACAAGATCTCTCTACATACTGAGGTCATTTGATATCACTTAATTTTATTCACATTTTCATCTCTGACAACTGCAACAAAGAAGTGGAAAAGGACTGATTTACCCCCAGCTGAATTACTGAATGAATGCAATGAAGGCTGCTATGGTATCTGTGGATATGCAGCCTTCTACCTTGTTCACAGTTGCATAGATCTCAGGCAAACTCTTGTATAAAACATTAAAACAGTACTGTATAAACAATCACACTCTTGATTAGCAAATGCAAACATAGAACAGCTTCATAAGTCACAATTCTGATTTATTTGTTCTGTTGTTTTTCTAAGGCTTCAAAGTTGGAATCTTCATTAACTTGGTCTATATCAGGGACATGTCAGAATGTCTTCTTTATAAATAAGATGGGCACCTTAATCTGAATGCAATGGCCAGAATCCTACTGGTGCACTATGCTGGAGAAACTATGCTAGCATAGGTGCGGATGGCAAGAGGGAAAAGGTCATGGGTGCAATGGCTGTGAAGGAAATAAGGCACTGGAGAAGACGGCTGCTCATTGGAACTGGCAGATTTTATCTCCATTTCCAATCTGGAAAAACTGCAACCACTGACGTAGTAGTGAGGATTCTAGTGAATTTTATGCAGTGAAGCAAGCAGTTACCACAAATGGCAAGATGGTTTTGCATATGGAAGGAAATGTCCATTAATGGGATGGTCCCTTCCATAAATGAAAACCTTTTTTCTATGAAAGAAATTACCTATGGTAAACATTTAGAATCCAAGTCCATAACTGTTTCTAGACTATTTAAGCTCTTAAGTATTTGAGCATTCAATAACATACTGTACTTTATACAAGAAGCTGAATTCATTAACTTGCCATCTCCTTTCCTAAAAGGCTTCCACACTTATTAGGAGTCAGATTTGTTAGGGGTTTTCTCCCTATAAAATCTATGCTGTCTGATAGCGGGTTGTGACTCCAAGTTGACAGTATGAGCTTTTGTAGACTTCAGTCTACTTCCTCCTCAGTTGTTCATTCCAGGCTTGCACCTAGGCTGCATTATTACGGTGTTCTCTTGAGCGGAACTAACTACCTTTTAAGATACAATACAGATGGGAGACTGCTAGGGAAGACTAATTGCTGTAAGCTAAATTTGAGAGGAGGGTGCTGGCAAAACATCTCTGAGTATTCCTTCCCTAAGAAATCCTTATGAAATGGATGAAGTGCCATAAGTCAACCAGTGACTTTAAAAGCCCATACCTAGCGGGTCCTTGGTATCCGCTGGGATATGGTTCTAGGACTCCCCATGGATACCAAAATCTGTGGGCGCTCAAGTTCCACTCAATACAGTGGCATAGTAAAATAGTGTCCCTTACATAAAATGGCAAAATCAAGGTTTGCTTATTGAAATTTATATATATATATATATATATATATATATATATATATATATATATATGAACATTTTCAAGCCGTGGATGGTTGAATCTGTGGATGAAAAATCCTTGGATATTGAGGGCCAACTGTACACATATACACATAGAATGTCTGTGTATGCCTATATGACTCAATCTTGTGCTCAATTTTATTACTGAACTGCATTTAGATTGTGTTGTTTATTGGTTTCAGCACCCATGTTCTGTGTTCAACTATCATAAAAAATGAGTTGGTGCAAAAGACAGGAACATGAAAGTAGCAGTAACACCAAAATGCTGGAATGACCTAGTACAATCAATTCCTCTCTGTTTAGATGGACTATTAAAAACAGCTTCTATTAAATAAGCAGTTTATATTTAGTGCTTTCCTGATTATTCATTCACTTTGTAACCCACTTCAAATACAATAGGATTTGAGAGGAGTGTAAAATAAATGTTCAAAAAGATGCTCCAAATTTGAGAAAGATTCAGGCAATGGAATTCTTCTTGCATAATTGGGCCTTGGATCCTCTCCCCACTACAGCCCCTTGTGTTCTTCTCCCACTGCTGTTCCTGAGGTCATAGGACCCTCACTATTAGTATGCTGTAGAGCATAGATTGCAAAAAGTGGTCTTGTGCAGGTGGGAGAGCCTTTCATCTTGGTTAAGATTTCTTTTTGGTTCAAACTACTTTACACAGGATCCAAAGACTGATGGAATTTTTGACTGCCCACAACACTGTTTTGCGTAAGAACCATCATGCTTTTGCTTGCAAAGAACAAAGTTTAGATTATCTGTGATAATCATTTGGGGTAAAAATAAGTTTCTTTTCTAACACTTTTATGACAATTTTATCAGTTTCAGTGTGCTTCCAAATATTTACAATGCTGTGCTTGAGTGGAAAGTACACACAAAATCTCAAACTCTCATAGCCAGAGAATTAATGCTAAAGACTGTCTGGAGTACAAAGGTTATGAACTATAGGTTTTGAGGTATGCTGAATAGAAGGCCAGAGGATGTTCCTTATGAAATGAGGGGTTCTATGCCCTGATTGGGAAAGCCAGTGTGGTATAGTGGTTTGTGCTTTGGACTATGACTCTGGAGACCAGGGTGCAGACTGCAGATCCCTGCTCAACAATGGAAACCCACTTGTTAACTTTGGGCAAGTTATATTCACTCAGCCTCAGATGAAGGCAAAGACAAACCTCCTCTGAGCAAACTTGCCAAGAAACCCCCTTATAGGATCACCATATGTAGTAAATGTCCTGAAAACACACAACAACAGTGCTCTGAATGATAGCTGTCATTCAGGGGAGGAATTCATTAGACAGTTGTCTTCAATGGTAATATTGTGTTAGAGGGTGCATGAGAGTGCATAGCTGGATTTGTGACATATCAATTAAAGTGGGGGAGACAAGAAAAATAATGATGAATAATTTACTCAGCTGT
>NC_056522.1:112637789-112730818 GCF_019175285.1 Sceloporus undulatus | reverse complement strand
CATTTCAAATTTCTAAAATGTATATTTCACATCTCTAAAGCATTTGTGATCACATTATTGGGCTGATCCCAGTCAGATGTTACATTGACAGAATTCAGGCAACTCATATGAAAAACATTGTGTCCGAATGGAAAACTCATGTAACGTTTGAAGAAAAGAGTTGTATTGCTGTTAAAAGGAAATTGTAGCTTGTTTTTATTTTTAGTTAATTTCCCCCCTCAGTTTCAAATTCTGAGGAAAGCAGGCTGGCTAACTAAGGCCTAATTCTTCAGGGGCCGCTTCATGTCTCCCAGAGACTGCCAATATCTGTTTGTTGAGTGATGCAACAGTTTGCTGATTAAACAGTTCACTGTAGAGTTTGGAGCAAATACTGTGGACATTTAACCAATTGAACAATTTATTGCTGTAATTGAAGGGTTTAGTTGGTGTTTATTAACTAACCCTCCTGCTATGTTTACGAACTTATCATGAGAATAACCCTTGGGCCCTGACTTTAATTTGTAGGTATTCCATAGGTGGTGTTGATATTTCAGTTGTCAGTGGTCAAGGTCAGGACTTTACTTAATCCTGGTGGGTTTATTCCCCCAAATTCATCATAAATTGTAGTCTTTTGTTCTTTCAGTGGGTGTCCAAAAGAGTGACTTTCCTTTACTTTTTGTTTTTTGCAGTGGAGGATTGTAATTTGAAAGGTAATTTAAATCATTCTGTTTTATCGCTGGAATGTGCTTTTATTTTATATAAGATTGTCAGTGCTTCTGTCCCAATCATTATTAAAATAGACATGTTAAACAGGAGAGTGACATTACTGCTGTGCTGTACAGCAGGGGAGCCAGTGTAATGCCTGAGGTGCACATCACTTCTTACACAGATCTATTCAGCGTAACAATGAGTGCTAGTGACAATACCAAGTCTCCTCCCCCAGCTGTTTAACTAGAACTAATTGGCCATTCCTAAAGAGCAATTAGCAAGGTTATTAATCTATTCTTGACAGGTGTGAAAATTGGTTTCTTCTAGTCCATTCAGCAGACACCAAGTCCAAACAACCATGAAGAAGTCCAAATTGTTTGTCCTTTAAACTCCCAGTGAATATGTCAAAAACTGAATAGCCCATGCTTGTCTACCCTGTTTCCCTATAGAATGTTAAGCCAAGAAAAGAGAGAGTCAGAGGCAGCATAATCGGAGTAATAAAGGATGAAGACCGTTGCTGTTTCATAATGCAGTCGCCCCGATCGCGGGGCAGACTGCTTTGCCGCTGCTGCGCGGCAAAACTACAAGCCCCAGAGTGCTCTGGGGCTTGCCTCGGCTCCCGATTGGCTGGTGGGGCCGGAAGGGGCAGCCCTTCCGGCCCGGGGACGCTCTGGGAGCCAGGCTTGTTGGTGCGGGGCTTCCGGTCCTCCAAGGCTGCCCATTGGTGGGCTCGGCCTTGGAGGCGGGGCCCCGCAAAGGACGCAGAGGGAGGGGGCCGAGCAGTATATTTGCTGCTCGGAGGCCTCTCCTCCTCAGTCGGCGCTTGGCTACGAGGAGAGCGGAGCCAAGCTTGGAAGGGAGCTAGCCTTGAGCTTCTCCCGCCCGCCCACCGCTTTTTCAGGTGGTTTTTTGTCACAACTGTTCGGCAGCATAGGCCAGGATCTGAACGTTGGTGGTACCAGGGCTATGGAGTTCTGGTTTGGGAGTCACAAGGTACCCGGGGGCGATGAGCGAAGGCGTCTGGCCATTGCGGGGGCCAGAACGCAGGTGCGCCTCCCGGTGACTAGGGGCTTTGTGAATTGGGGAACGCAAGGCATGGTTTGCGCTCAAGCGGTGTTCCTTAGCCCCTAGGTCATCCCAAGCACCGGGTAGGGACCCGGCTTTAGATAATCAAACAACAGGGTGGTTGTTTGATTGCACAGATCCTGACCTTATGCTTTGTGCCAACCCTACCAATGGTTCAATAAAGTTGTGGCCTTTCTCCCATATCGGTGTTATGTGGTTATTTTGACAAGCACATACAAGGCAATTGTTGTTTATTGAGACCGCACCATGGGGATAGACAGTGGTTGACTGGGTAGCATCCCATCCAGCAGAGGATTGAGAGATGGGAGGTAACAGCATGAACAGATGGGATACAAGTTCTTTCTAACTTAGTTCTTATTTCATGAGGGGAAATCTGTTGGAAACCTGTCAATATAAATTAAGTATACTGTAGGTCAAGGAAAGCATTCCAGCTGACAGAGCCAGTGTTGTTACAGCCATGTTTCTGGATGGATGAGTTAAAAAACAGAGTAGTGTATATCAACTATGTGATGGTGGGGATGGTGATCCTAAATCCTGAACTGTGTTATTATATACAGCAGGCAATTGACCATATTCATATATGATGCCACCGCAGGCAAGATACTTCAAACCTGGATTCAGACACATAACAGTAAATTCTTTCTCCTCCCCACCCCCTGATTAATTTAGCAGCTTGCACTTGCAGGTGGAGCCTTCTTCAATATTTCCAATTTTTCCTTTAAAAAAAAGATATTTCCCACATTTCTTCAGATTTCCCTTCCCCCGGCAAGTCTCCACATTGCTAGGGTTTATCCTTAGAACTAGACAAGGAAATGTGTATTTCCTCCTTTAATTACAAGGAACTTTCACAGTGCATGAATAAAAGAAAAATCCTACCCCAAAGACATACATCTGTTTTACATAAGATGAATGCATTTAGGAGTGTGAGAAATTGCTTAAAGATTATCTTGATACTGAGAATATGTAGTTTATTTACTTTATAATTATTTAGGGTTTTCTTTTGAGAACCTCTCTATAATTTTCACTACTCAGTCAAAGAAGTCTGCAAAGACATCAATTGCTTCAACTACCCACGCTAGAAAGAAGAAAGGAGACAGATTATGGTGGGCTATACTAGGGCAAAACATAATTAAACATCTGCAACCATGGTATTACTAAAGGACCATAAAATACTCTAACTCCCTATCCTAGTGCAGCTTAATGTCAGAAGTAAGATGCTGTTCTCCGCTCTTTCCACTTGTTATGTGTAATGTTTCACCCAAAATCAGAAGTGAGGGCTAGCAGTTCTACTTCTCTTTCCTATTAATTGCTATTTCTAAAAGCCTTGGGTATATCTGAGTAACTTATGAAGTTGGTCTAGTAATTTCCCCCCTATGCCTATATACAACTATGGGAGTGTGGCCCACACCAGGTGACACCCTGGAAGGGGAGTGGCAGCCAGTTCAGCCCTCCACCCCACACTTTCCCGTGCATCATCCTCACATGCGCTCCCACCCTTGTTCTGTCTTCTCACTCCCACCCTGCCACCCCATGCTGTCCCATCCGTTCCCTCATTAGGAAAAGGACAGAGGAGCATGGGGGAGCGAACGTACATGTGCTGCTTCCAGAAGCCCTGCCACCCACACCAGCTGACATCTTGTGGAGGGATGCCACTGGCAGGGAATGTCAAGAGCACCCCCCTCCCTGCTGGATATCAGTTTACTCATGAGAAAAATGGTGCTCAGCAGGGAGGGAGGTTGCCCAGAGCACCTTTCTCCCTGCTGGGTGCTGGTTTACCCATGAGTGAGGGGTGTGTCCTTTTGGCCCTGCCCATGCAAGCCCTGCCCCTGCACCAGGTGAGACTCTAGTCAAGAACGCCACTGCCACACACCTCAAGATGCTCATCACGACCGTACTCTGCACATAAATTTGCCTATCCCTCCCAGAGTTTGGGGAAGTTAAATTTTGTCTTACAACTCCCAGAACCCCCTTAAGAGCCCTAAAATAATTTTGCCAAGCATTCTACTGGCATGGTTACAGAAGCCTCCACAGTTCCTAAGTGTGGTTTGTTTTCAAAATGTAATTCCACTTGTTTTTATAAGAAATGTAGGAGCAGTACATGCTATGTACTGGCTGACATGCTCCTGCATGTCAGCATGCTATCTGAAACCCCAGAACATGGGCTTCCCAAAAGTGCCCAAAAGTGAATATAATGTCCAGAGGAGCCAGGAAGGTGAGGCCCAAAAAAGCTGCCTTTCCAGCAGAGACTTGCCTGTGGCCTTCAGTATTGCCCTTTAGCACAGGATTGGAAGGGGGGCAATTCATTACCTTTCTTTACTGCTGTCTTTTGCTCTTCTGTTTTGTTTACTTTTCCTTTGGTCATCTCTTTGCTTTTTCACTTTTTTGATATGTTTTTTGTTCTACCCTTTCCTCTCTCTGCCTGGGATTGACTTTCCCTTGCTGTCTACTTCTATTTTATTCCTCCTAAAGTACTTAGACTTTTCTCTTAAGCTTTGCTGCCCTAACATTTTTAAGTACTACATTTTAAAAAAGGAAATTTATACATATTCTGTGTTTGGCTCCCTTTCTACTATTTTGGATGCTATTTACATTTTAGCATCTGAGCACAGGGAATACTGATCATCATTGTTGTCATTATCAGCAATCTTCATAATCCTGATCATGTTTTGAAAAGAAACATACAGACTTTAGAATCTTATGGTTTAACTGAACATGATATAAAATTAGACATAAATAGATCTTTTTATTGAAGGTACACAGCTTCTAAAATACAAGTAGCATATGGGGGGGGGGGAGGATAGGTGGTGGACATTACTGGTAGCGCATCAAATAGCAGGGTTTGAAATTCTGTGTTAAACCACTTTTTTGTTTGTTCTTGTTTTCTTTTTTCTTTTGGATTACTGTGTAGGCCTGCATCGATACAGGGCTAAATCAGAAAATTGAATGGCAACATGCATTTCAAATGTTATGGTGACTAGCTTAAGTAATAAGTGCTTTTTTGAGGATTTGATTCTGAATGGCTTTTCATGCACTATAAAATAAAGTGATTAAAAAGAAGCAACTGATTATGGATACTGTTCTAACAATGTACAATGAACTGTTAAAGTTACAATGTTTAAATTCAAACTGTTGTTTCAGTAAGATGGTTAGAAAAATGGTATGTGTATATATGCACATGTGTGTATACACACACACACATATACACACCCTATGCGCACACACGCATGCACACACACACACACATATGCATAATCAATTTAGAAAAATAGAAGTGCTTTTTTAAAAGTTACTTGGTTTAAACCAGCCATAGAGAAAGGAAATTTAATTCTTCCATCCCCTGTCTCAGCCATGATGAAAGTTGCTTCTTTGAATCTGATGTTTGGAGTGGAAGGAATTCTCCCATTGGTGGAGGGCTGGCTGTTTGGGGACCCATTAGCTCTGTTTTTTCTATATCAGATGTGGGCTGGACTAGACCGTCTCTGTGATTCTGTGATTTTCTTTCTGTTAGCATGGGAGACCAGCAAGCATGTTAGTAATAGGCTTTCTTTGTACAACCAAAGGGAAGCAGTGACTCTAAAAGTGAGAACAGAAGAGAAAAAATAGAATTCCTCTGTCCTGTATTTAGAAAGCCAGAGGAAATGACAACAAGGAAAAGCAAATGAAGATGGAAGAAATATTAAAAGGGTGAAGAGGGTTTTTCTGCACAGGGATATGGAGTATTGACTCCTAAGGGGGTCACTTCAGCTGTTGCTGGTCTTTTTGTGGTGTTTTATCAAAGGACATTTCCAGAAGATCAGTTTTCTAGAGGTGACTATGGCATAGCCAGAGAGTCTTTTTAAAACTCTGCCTGTGGGTCAGCCAGAGGTCATTGAAAAGTGAACTCTGGATCTATGACTGGATGAGGGAATAGCAAAACTGTTATATTATGAATCAGATATGTTGCTATATTATGAATCAGTTTTGCTGCTGTTGGGTTTTTATTTATTTTTATTTTTTTGTAAAATTAGTTGGGATGTAACTGAAAAGCCCCTCTCCCTGGCTAGGAGTTATGTGTGTTTAGCTCTCAAGTGTCAAAAGAAATTATTAATTTTCTGTGAAAGAAATGTGACAACAGCTTGAACTATTGTGATGGAGCAAAATGTATGGGACGTATGTTGTACATGATTGGCAAAAAGACACAGTGGCATAATTGGAAAAAGAAATAGTATTTTCTTGTATTTTAGACAAGAAATAAAGTTTGTCTACAATGAACTATCAGAAGGCAAAGGTCTCACTATCTCACCTATACATGAAAAAAGTTGGTTTTTCGAATATTTTGGATTTAAGAATGCCAGATAAGGAATTCCTAATAATTACCTAATTTTACCTGTACCTAATTGTAATAATTCTTAATGTTAAATGAGACCATACGTCTAAGTAACTGAGTTCACTGTAACAAAAATTCCATGAAGAAATAGAAAGGTCTAAAAAATAAATCTTAGCCATTTCTTTGACCAACTAATTTACATCATGAGAAAAAGAGCATCTTGAAAATGAAATGTTAATTTTACATACTATGCTACAAAGAAGTGGCAAGCAATTGTTTTAGCAGTATAAATTGAAATTAAAAACAAAATGTAATTTTCATTTGAGGAAGAAAAAAAGTCCATGGTTCCTTGTTATTTTAAATGTTCTTTCAGGTGCAGTCATTTGTGTTAGAAGCATTTTACAAAAGTTGTAATTCCAATGCTACTATTTCCAATTTTGCCTAAAGTGAAGCATACACTGGTTGGTTAATATGAAAAAATGAAATGAAATAATAGAAGATTGACTGTTTTGATCAAAAAAGGGGAGGGCTTAAACATTATTTAGCATCAGCTGGAGGCTTGTTTAATAGGAATTGCCCAGGAAGAGGCAAATTCTGTGATTGTTTTCTCTCCGGAAGCCATGCCTAGGTGGTGAAAGTTTACTATTGTTGCTTAGATAAGGTCTGAAAGCAGTTTTCCTGAATGTCTTCCTTGCCCTTCTATCAAATGTTCTTTATGAACACAGAGCTGTGGACAGACATAGTCCAGGCCCTTTGACAGCTTTTGGAGATGGAGCAGTGAGAACTCTGCAGCTGTATTTTGGATGCAAGCTGTTATACATCTCTGGCTAGAAATCTAAACTAGTGATCCAGGGGTCACAAGAGAGACATGGTTTGCATTAAGAGGTGACATTCACATCTATAACAGTGAGAACACAACTGTTCACCAAAGGATGATATTTTTTCCAGACTATTACCTGCTGAATTAACACCTGAGGTTTTAAAAAATCACAACAATCCTTTTTAAAAAAAGGCAGAAAAAAGATACATGTCTCTGGACCAATTTAATTTGGGCTTTCATCTGTGATGTAGTAGAGACCACTTTGGTGGAACTATGCTTGTAATACAGGGGGACTGCCACAGCCACTCCAACCACAGTGCTTTGTCTTGGGGACACCCTAGACCAAGGCATTTGTAGTCTGAATGATGGAGAGAAAGCGACATGATAAGCAGTTTTTAACCTTTCCACTGCATTTATCCCTCTGCTTCCTGACTGTGACATTTTCCTCACTCAGAGGGTAACCACTGAGGCACACCACACTGGTAATATAGGGCCCTCCAGTGAGGTGGCTGTCACTCATAGAATCATAGAGCTGGAAGAGACCGCAAGGGCCATCCAGTCCAACCCCTGCCATGCAGGAATACACAATCAAAGCACCCCATCTAGCCTCTGTTTAAAAACCTCCAAAGAAGGAGACTCCATCACTCTCCAAGGAAGTGTGTCCCACTGTTGAACAACTCTTACTGTCAGAAGGTTTTTCCTAATGTTGAGATAGGATCTCTTTTGCTGTAGCTTGCAACCATTGTTCTGCATCCTATTTTCTAGAGCAGTAGAAGACCAGCTTGGGTTCATCCTCAATATGACGCTCCCTCAAATTCTTAAAGAGGGCTATCATATAACCTCATATAATATCATCTTCACCCTGCTTCTTGGGATAACTGCTCCCACTGCCTCAGGTGTCTGCTGCATTCTCCTTAATGGCAGGACTGGCCCTTAGAAAGAGTTCCAATCTCAGATTGGTTGCTATCATACACACACATATTATGACATTGCAAAATGCCTACTGAGAGTCACCCATACAACTTTAACAGAGGGTTCTTTGACTACCTGCCCCGTGCTTCTTAAAGTCCACATCATAATAGCTTGGGCGTGGGACAGACCACCCGAAAAGGGCAGTTTGTCGGTGGCATAATTTCCTCCAGAGGGAAGCCGCAGCCACCAAACCGTGCAGCTTCCATCCGCAAGAAAAAGAAACCAGAAAAACTGGGTTCTTTTTGCACCAAAGGTGCGACGTAATGAGTGAGACACTGGTGCACTCATTACGTAAGTGTCACATGGCAACATGCAGGGCTTACTGTGCAGCACTTACGTAACAATGGCGGTGCCCATGTACACAGGGCGCCACCATTGTTATGGTGCCGTGCCATGTTAGGGTTATGTGGTTGTCATGTGGTCCCTAACTCTAAAATTGGAGCCAACATGGTGCTTCATGCCAGTTTGTATCGGGCCATATTATTCTTCTATCATTTTGGTCTGTTCAGTAGTTTATTTGTTCTATCCATCTATGACATATATCTCTCTAAATATTTATTATTATAGGTCCTGGCAGATATCAGACAGTAATCTCTTGCAAATATTATTGAAATGAGTATGATTTCATCGATATGTATCTGTTTATAAAACCAGTCAATAAGCCTTCATATAAGAGGTTGAAGTAGAGACTGAAATAGTTTGCTGCTTCTGTGTTTTTGAGCCCATGACTTCCAAAATCAAAGGCCTGCCCCAATAATCCTAATGGATTGACTTCCAAAATTCCTTGGATTTGTAATACTGGACTTGTTTCTCTCAGAGGCTTATCTGGATTCCCTGCAGATAGATTTTCAGGTTTATAAACTGTAATACCACTTAGACCAGCTGTAAAATTGTGGTGGATGACTAATACAACATTATAGGAAGGGCGCAGTTTACCTAGGAAATCTTTACCTAGGAAAGTCCTATGTATCAAATACCAAGGGAACAGAGATGGGGAATGGACTTTTCAATTAGTTGGCTGTGTGGCCTGATTGAACAACTGCCCTGTGGCTAACAAAGCTTTGTCTGTAGTATCAGCTTGCTCTTCATCCAACAGGGCAAATAGAGTGATTCTATGGTTGGTCATTAATGGCCTAGTCATCGGGTGGGGGTTTTGTTCTTAAAAGGGGGCTTTGTCTTATCCCTGCTGTTTAAGCCCCCTCCAAGCACTCCTCACCTGTCATATCTGTCATACATTTAATTCATCACGCTCTGTGGTCAAAAGCTACACTGATAGTATCAAAAGGAAAGGAGGGGGCTTCTTATAACTTTAGCAATCAAAGGAGATTACCAAGCAAATAAGATTTTAATGAAGAAGGCAGGTTTGTAGAAGGACAATTTACTGCATTGTGATTCAATAGCTTCCATGTTTTTTTTTAACAGCCTCATATTCCTGCTGCTGTAAAAGAAGACATGTTTCTTGTTGTTTTAACATATAAACAGCTTATTCTTTTAAATATGTACATTTTATTAAAGGATTTAAAATACATGGCTTTTGTTTCCTTCTAAAAAGAGAAATCTGTAGGAACATTTCAAATTCTGTTTTAAAATCTGATTACTAGATCTTGCTTTTTGCTGAATATTTGTTTTACCTCTAGGATTAAATAAAGTTTGCCC
The DNA here is from genome assembly GCF_019175285.1 of Sceloporus undulatus. NCBI lineage: Eukaryota > Metazoa > Chordata > Lepidosauria > Squamata > Phrynosomatidae > Sceloporus > Sceloporus undulatus. The sequence goes on along the minus strand of NC_056522.1, from coordinate 112,721,291 downwards.
TCTTAAATTATTTGCATGCTGTTATAACCATAAAGATTACAAATTTCAGCCATTTCAGATGGAAAGTAGATAAAATTGTCATATGTCCTCTGTGTGTGTGTCTGTGTATAATATATATTCATTTAGCCAGGACCTAGATATAGGTACTTGCTTATTATGTACAATAGTACACTTCCTCTGTAGTAGTGGCTTACTCTAAAACATACTGACCTCTGTATTAACCCAGTCATTAACACCAATAAAAAATAAGCACCAATCTGTATATCAGAATGATAAGTATTCTTTTTAATTTCCATTTTTTCTTTGGTTTTTCATTTGACGACTTAAAAACCATTGATGGATTATCTGCAACAGATGCTAATGCTGCTGAAGGTTGAGTGCAGCCTTGAATGTCCAGAGTCATGGGGAGGGGGAATCAATTAACTGCAAAAATATTGAACTGAAAACACACATAAGAAAACCAGCAATTATTTAATCTTGCTATAGTGTCCTGCCAAATGGGTAGACCAACAGTACTTTTTGTCTTAAGGACTTGCTTTCGGGGGGGTGGGGTGGATAGGGGTCATGAATGAAGGATCCAGTTGATTGTAAGTACCCAGGAAAGCAAACGAATATTAATAATTCAAGATTGTGTATGCTATTTAATAACAAGAGAGGACATGATTACAATGTAAGCAGAACTAATATTGAATAGGAGACATTGTCAGATTCTGTATAGCAGCTTCAGCCAGGACTTTAAAACAGCTGGAATCATGTCACTTTTAATTACAATATTGTCACCAAAGTTCTGTGTGTGTGCCTTCAAGTCCCCATGAATTTCATAGGGTTTTTGTAGGCAATGGATACTCAGAGGTGGTTTTGTCAGTTCCTTCCTCTGAAATATAGCTTACAGTGTTTGGTCTTTGTTGGTGGGTTCCCACCTATACTAACCAGGGCTGGTAGCTTCCAAGATCAGACAGAATCTGTTGCCTTTAGAGTATTTAGGCCCCTGACAAAGTTATTTGTATGCTTATCCTAAAAGCTATGCTGGGCATTATTTGTCAAGTGATTGTGTGTCAGTGTAGTTAGAGTTACGCATCCAACCTTGCTGAATGTGATATGTCTATGCCAAATGTTATATGTCTATGCCAAAACTGCATTCATATTCAGGGGAGTTGTGTTAGCCATATAGCAAAGTACAGTAATTTCCAAAGTCCACAAAACAGTGACACCTTCATGGCCAGAAAGAGCAGGGACCCATGTCCACAAATATCCCTCCAAAAAACATCAACAACACCTTGAGAAAATGCAATCCTGTGACTAACATGATCACTTTATAATTTGTTTCTCCTGTATGATTCTTAACATCTTTGCCTGAAGAAGAAACCAGTGGAGCTTTGAAAACTTGCATCATGTATTTTGTGCATTGTAGTTTTAACAAACGTTAGATTTCATGCAGAATGATGTCCAATGGTAGTTGATAGTGCACATATGTCTACAAAATACACCAAGATTTAATAGAAATAGAATTCATTTGAGAAACCTAGGAATGTCATTGGCAACGCCTGAGACACTGATGATGTTGAAGGAATGTCTAGTATATGAGAGAAATCCATGGCATGGCCCTTTTACACAGCACCTTCACCACCACCTCAGTGCACCACCACAAACAGCTCAAGGTTGAATAGGAAAGCCAGTTTTCAGACAACATAGAGGGTTGCAGGGAACAGGAGTGGGTGTCTACATGCACAGCATTGGCTGTAGGCCCCAATCTAGAAGTGCTTGAGAAAGTAATGTAACTGCTAATACAGTTAAGGATTTCATCTTTCTTCCTCTCCACCACCACTCATCTTAATCACCAACTAGTTGCACCATGCTATCCTTTTCCATCACTCACCCACTCACACCAACATTTTTGCACCGTATTGTTAAGACTATCCCTAAATGTATTTTCTGATCTGTATCTTGAAGTAAACACGGGCTGGATAGAGGTTGCAGATCCTGATGGAGAGATTTTCATATGAAATGCCATCACATCCATTCAAATGTCTACTTTATTCTGACTCCCTTGTTCATTTAACTAAGGCATATCTATATTTTATCAAATACTGGATAGCATCAAGTATAAATACAGGAAAGATATATGAACTGTACTGAATTAAATGTAGTTGGTTTGGTTCTCCCCTTTATAATGCTGGCAAAGCCTTCTTTTATCTCTGTACAATATGTGTAGTAGCACCATCTGTTGTAAAACATTGTCCTTGTGTCTCAAGAGCTCATTGGCTGAGGAACGGACTGCATGAACTAATAGTCTTCTTTTAAAGTCTTACTACTTGCCAATATAAATAAGATCAGTCCAGTCTAAGAATTGGGAAATGTCATTAAAAAAAACAACAAAGGAAAGCCCATATAAACACACTGAAGTCACAGGACAGAACAATCCACCTTGTTTATATGTACACTACTAAGTTTAGCTTATTAATGTCTGCTGGGAATACACTTTAATAAATAGTTCTCCTGTGGTAAGAATCTTCCCATAAAATGCTTAGTCCCTTTTTGAAAAAAGCTAATATTGAATGCATGAAGATCAAGACACTCCAGCTTTTTTTTTAGGTGTAAAGTTTTTATTTTGAAAGCAAGGGAGCATGCAGGTATTTGCCTTCTACAGAACAGCGTCGCTGTGCCAAGACCCAAGGAATGTATCAGTGTCACTTCACAGTTTGTGATTTTTCACTGTAGCCAATATTTGATAAAAGGAAGGAGTGGGATGGGGGGGGGGTTGTGGAGAGAAAGAAACAAGCTCTCCAGTGACGCGTGCCAAACTCGTGGAAGGTAAATCCCCTAATTCATTCTATTCTTCCAGCATTCCTTGGCGGGTGGCCAAGCTAAATATTTCAGCTGGATAAAAAATGTGCTTGTTGTACACAGCCCTTTCTTGACAGGATAGATGGCTGCAGTAGAGGGGGCTTCTCCAAGCAGATAAAGAGGTGACATGTGTGTGTTCCCTTTATCTATTTATTTATTTTATTAAAAGGGAGCTTTATGAGCTGTGATTGGATTAACAGTGAACCCAGGAGAAAGAGTAAAAACAAATTGGGAAACGGGTTTAGCACCCCCACCTTTTTTGTCATCTTCTTTTAGGATTTCCTGGCTGGCTGCCACCTTGAGTCTGTTGAATGTTCTTTAGATAAATCAATTAAAAAGGCTTTAATATTTGGGTGATTGGAGCACAACATATGGGCTGTGGTGCTGGTGTCATGTGGTGCTTGCTGTTAATTGAAATGATTAATGGAGGTGTTATTTTCTTTAAGACTAATTGACAAATATAATGTAATTGAAAGCATGGCAGGCTTTTGAAAATGCTGCTAAATTCTTCCTGAAGCTAGCATTATTTAACTATTTTCTAAATCTAGCAAATAATAAAGTTTGAAAATCAGTATACAGTAACTTGTTACTGAATGTATTTTATAAATGAGTCTTAAAATTCAGTGCATCATGTCCTGCTTGGAAGTTTTAATGAACTTGATAATCAACCCTGTAGAGAACCAACATGGTGTAGTGGTTTAAACATTGGATTATGACTCTGGAGAACAGGGCTCAAATCATTCCTCAGCCATGGAAACCCATTGGGTGACTTGTCACACACTCTCAGCCTGAGAGGAAGACAATGGCAAACCCCCTCTGAAGAAATCTTGCCAAGAAACCATAAGAGTCACCATATGTTGGAACAAATTAACGTTATACAACAACAACGATTCTGTCATACAAGGCCCAAATCTTATCAAATCACCCACTTGAGTCATATTCGCATTACTTAACATTCAGGTAGTGTGTTCTGAGTTGTTTTTCCATTTGTTGACCCTGTGTTTCCCTTCACAAAGGCTCATAGGGCAGCCTATTATTATTATTTATTATTAACCTTTATTTATGAAGCGCTGTAAATTTACACAGCGCTGTACATGCAATCTTTTTAGTTAGCCTAGAGGCCTTGGGCACTTTCATTGAGAGAGAGAGAGAGAAAGAAAGAGAGAGTATGGTGGGTTTGTTTGTTGTTTGTTTGTTTGTTTACAATCTTTATGAATAGGAATGAAAGGTTTACTTCTGAATAAGCATGTACAGGGGCAGAGGATTAAGTATGACTCAGCAGCTCATGTCCACCTTGTGTGCCCACTTGCCTGCCCATAGGCAATTTTGCTTGTCGCTCCCACCCCTGCCAAAGAGCCAGACTTTCACAAAGTAGACATCTCACTGAGCTGACTGCTGGTGGAAGTGTGGAGCCTCTGGCTGTCATTGCCTCCTGCTTTTGGGGGTGAAGTTTGGCTGGGGGTCAGCTAATGAGAAATCACTTGCCTGTAGCTCCTGCAGAAATACAACAGAGGCTGGATGGCCATCTGTCAGGGATGCTTTGATTTGGATTTCCTGCATGGCAAGGGGTTGGACTGGATGGCCCTGGTGGTCTCTTCCAACTCTACGATTCTATGATTCTATGAAATATAGTAATTTTTACCTGCAAGAACTATAGAAACAAAGTAGAATCAAATATTCTAGTTTCTGAGGTTTTCCTGTTATACTCAACCTTCTATTACAGAATTGTGAATTGAGTGTATAGTCTATTCATAGGTAAGTTCCTGACTGGATTCTTGAACTTGGCTTATGAATGTATATGTCTGCTTTTGTAAAAGATTCAGGGAGCTATTTTCTAGTCCTCTGCAGACCTGCTGCTGCGACCTTCCTGCTGCTCACCAGTGGTAAGGGAAGGGAATGGAATTGTGGCAATAATTTAAACAATTAGGATGTAGCTGCTTTGGGCTCCCAGGGGAAGAAAAGTGAGGATGCATTTATTCTGTGAGTGCACCCTCTTTTCTTTCCCAGTCCAAGTTGAGCTCAGTGCTAGACCATCTTTGAATTGCATTTGCACCTCTTCTCCCATTCCTACTGGTTATCAGGAGTAGCAGCTCCTGAGATTTGCCCAGAGTGTGAGGGACACAGAATTGTGTTTGCTTTTGAATTTGCTACAGAATTGTGCTTGCTATAGAATTTCAGCCATGTACCCCGTAATAAAAGCCAGCTCTCCTCTCATGCAATAAAAGACACACACAAATATATACACAGAAAGAGAGTGACGAAGCATATTTTTATTTTAGAATTTGCAATGGCTAGATCATGTGAGTGGGACTACCTGCATTCTTCAGGGTTCCAGTTTGCATTCAAGGTTCTTGTACCTGGTAGTATTTCATGTAGTGGCCAAATACTCAATCTACACTACTGAAATGTGTGAACAGGCCTTTTCTTATACAAACATGTGACAATATATGTTGTTCTTTTAACGTAGGCCTCAAAAAATAAGGATGATGCCATTCATTCTTTGTATTTTGTTGGTTTGGTTTTTACTAAATTATATGAAATGTCTAGCAGTCTGTGGCTGGCATCCTAATAGTGACACATGCAGATATAATTTTGAGTAACACTTCTGTATCTAGTTTTTAACACCTTAAGTATCTCCTTCAACAAGACCCTATCCCAGTGTGCTGCCACATTTGAAGTGTGTGTGTGTGTGTGCTGTCAGGCACAGTTCAATCTTTTCAGTCACTAATTGGCTATGGAGATGCATTCTGGCCAGTGATACTCTTGAGGATGTGTTCAAGCTCCCCCTGAGCTCTAAGGCAGCTCCTTCTTCTCTCTGCTCAAGAACACCCAGAAGAAGCTTGGGTGCATCCTCCCAGCCATCCAGAGGCTGGGCAAGGAGCTGCACCTTGCACCCCATTGTTGTGGTGCACTGGGACACAGACTCTGATATCTTCCATAAGTAGACGGCCTCAGATTTAAATCCACTAGCCTAATGTAAAATCTTCACCCACACTGTGTTATTTGTAGCACACTTTCAGTTAATTAATCTGTTGCTGAATAGCATTGCTCTTTTGTGAGATGTGTGCTTGATCCTTTTTGACAGCTAACTGTAGGTTACCTTTTGGTTCTTTGTAATCAGAAATTCTGAAATTGTGTGGGTGGGCACAAAAAGACTTCTGCAGTCAGTATCAAAGTTCATTCAAAGGGTTTAGTAGATACTGTATACTCTTCAGAACAATAGATACAATTGACTATTAATATTTATCTTTAGTTGTGTCTGAATGACTGGAAAGCTAATTAATTTGTCCTATTTGTTCTGATAGAAGAACAAGATGAGAGGCTAAGCAACACAGATTTCTTTGTGGGCTTCTGCTAATGACCAGACATTTGAAATGTTGGCTGGGCCTGATGGGAAATGTAGCCCAACACATCTGTAAGGCACTAGATTGGGGGAAGTCTGTTCTAAGCGATTTATGAGTGATTCCTTCCATACACATGTAGGAGCAGTAGAAGATGCTTGTACAATGTTCACACGGCATGATGGTCACATTTTCTCTCTATCCCTGTGCAGGATCCATATAGAAGAAAATGTGATGCTGTTCTCAGCAGTGTGTGTTTGTGTATGCTTGACTTTTACTTAGTTCCAACCAGTAAGACTTCAATCAAGCTTTCTTCTAAATATTTTTTTCAAAAGACTCCTTACAAAACATAGAAAGTTTTTCTTACTCTTTTGGATGTAATCTCTTAATACATTTAGTAGTGAATAAACACCCTGTTTATTCAGCAACAGGGGGAGCATGTGTATGTTACCTCTTGACTTATTAGGAGATAGACAACAATTGAGTAATGTGAGGAGGTGAAGAGTAGGGTCTGTGTCAGGAGGTAATTATAGAAGATTGTGGGGTATAAGGTACAATTAAATGTTCACTAAATGCAACAGGTAATATATATATGGCGGATGGAGAATACGAGAGCTTTGGTTCTTAGAAACCAGAGTTTGGAAATGTTCCTTTTTTGAGTACAACTCTTAGATTGCTCTAGCCAACATGGACTTCCCAAACTCTCTCAGGAAGCTATTCTAAAGCTTGGCTGAGTTGAAGAGAGGCTTTCAGCCCAAGGTAATCCTTTGTTACGAAGCCTAGGCATCTGTGTGGTTTTGCTGATGTGCTTTGTAGAGGGTGGTGCCAATTTTGCAGTCTTCCCACACATTGCCAGTCTTCCCCCCCTTAAAAGATCCTTTTATATCAAGAAAGACTCTAACTCATGTGGGGGAAAGTGTGGCCTGCTTGAAATGATTGAAGTGGACTGTGGACGGGAAGTGGCTGTCTTCAGGATAGTGGGTGTTTAGAACAATTAATTCTACAACCAGACTTCCTTGCACCCACTTACCTTGCTTAGAGGAGAATATGAGTGGAAATATTTTAGTAGTATTGCACTCTTCAAAAAAAGGAAGACTCTAATTGGTAAACTAAACTACTGTCCAAAAACTTAACTTCTGCCTAACACCAAAGGAACAAAATATACCAGGTCTCTAAAAGTGATCTCAGAGCATTTGAAAGAGGATGTAATTTCCATAATCATTTAAAAAACAATTTGGACAGAAGAGATCTATTATTATAGTCCCAGCCACCAAAGACTTGGACACCTTAATAACAACAGAGATTGAGCACTGGACATCTTTTTCTTATCATTTAACAGAACCATAAACACCACACCTACCTTTGATAATCTTTGAAAAGAAGTAACAATGAAGTAAAAAAAAGAGACATCTCCATATGCAAACAGATAGTGTTATAGAGATTGCTGACAAGGAGATGCTGTCGTGGCACTAAATACTGTGGGACATGCATTGCAATGCTGAAAAAGAATGACAAAATAATGTGCAAAGTTCCAGACAAAGACAACACTTTAAAATTATAATTAATACTCATACACATTCAAATAAAAACAGCTGGCACCCTGTATTACAGTAACCTAGAGTTACACATAACAACCATGAAAAGTTAGATCAGGGGTAGGCAACCTGTGGCCCGCGGGCCGGATGCGGCCCAGCAAGGCCTTGGGACCGGCCCCAGCCCGGTCCTGCCGCCGATTGCCGCCGGGGCCTTTGGCCTCTCGCGCGCAGGGGCAAGGGGGGCAATTGTCTATAGAAGCCTCAGAAACATGCATTTATATTAAGATTTTTTTAAAAATCAGCAATTTTTTTTGTGTGTCCTCCACTTTTTAAAAAAAAGTGTCCACCATTTGAAAATGTTGTCCTACATTTGTCCCGGTTTATTTATTTATTTAATTTTTCAAAAAAAAAAAAATTATTTATTTATTTATTTATTTTTTGGCTTCAGCCCCCCAGTTGTCTGAGGGACAGCAACCCAGCCCCTGGCTCAAAAAGGATGCCTACCCCTGAGTTAGATTATGGTAAAAACAAACCCATCTTCTATACAATGTCAAAGTTACATGGTACACCAGTGTATATTGAGATTACCATGATCCTTAAAGCACTGTGGATGTCTATGTTAAACTGAGTGCCACTTTTGCAGGCCTAACTTATATGCTTGAGTGCAGACATTCCAAAATGCCATCTACAATATATAGGTGACATCTACGTGCTTCAGTAGCCACAGGTCTGGAATCCTAATAAGAAGATAGTCATTGGCTAGACATTTTAATTTAAACATCACAATGATTGGAACTGAAATACCATTAGGTACAAGTACATTAGAGAAAAGGGAGAACTACTGGATTAACAGCCTAGGACAGGGGATCCAAAACTTTGGACCTCCAGGTGTTTTGGACTTCCGTTTCCAGAAGCCCCAGCCAGCTTGGCCAGGAATTCTGAGACCTGCAGTCCAAATCATCTGGGGGACCAAAGTTTGGGAATCACTGGCCTACGATCATGCTGGGGCTTTATGTTTGTCTAAGCATCCAGTTATGCAAATTGTTCATTCTCTATATTCTATAACTGTCATTATAGCTTACTTTTATTCAGAGAACTTGAAGTATATGAGTGGCTATAAAATTTAAAATATTTCTGTACTAGACTCTTACTATGTGGGATGGGGTATTTTGGTAATATATGTACTTACTGTATATACTCGACTATAAGTCGACTTTATTTATAAGCTGAGAGCAAGTTTTGGGGCCAGAATTATGGATTTTGATATGATCCATGGATAGGTCAAGTGTAAAACTTGGAGGCTCCTTCAGTGTATATATATGAGCTGCAAGAGGGAAGCAGCAATCAATATGAGGCTTCAGTGTTTCAGTCTTCACTCCTGAGACAGTGAAGTGCAAGGGTGGGAGAAGGATTGTTAAACAAACAGCAATCAATCAGTACCCAAAGACTATCTGCTTGGCTCAGGACAGAAAGAAACTGCATGGGGAAATCTGGAAGAGCTGCTATCACATTACCATACTGACCCATAAAGTTGACCTAGGATTTTTGGGTCAGTTTTTGGGCATAAATTTTTAGATTTATAGACAAGTAGAGATAGCTTAGACCAGTGCTACTCAAAGTGGTGATCCATGCATTGGTGCCAGTCCCTGAGCCATTAGCTGCCAATCCCTAACACATTACCAGGAAAGAAAGAAAGAAACAGTTGTAGCCAATGGGTACAAACACAATACCAGTCCCAAGCATGGGGGGGATTCCTTGCCCTCCCCCAACAGATACTTTGAGTTATACTGGCATTGTCTGAAGAGGGAATGGAGATTAATTACTGAACAATTGCTTGGGCTTTCAAGATACACTTTTCCAGTTGCATCTCCGCACCTGGTATAACCTAGCATGGGGGTGGGGCTTCCAGGGTGGAGAGTACTCTTTCCCCCATGCTGCCCTGTCCTTTTCCTGATGAGGAAAATGATGGGATGGTGCAGGGGATGGGAGTGAACATGGAGGGAGTGTGGGGACCACACAGGGGAGGGGAGTGCACATGGGAAGTCCAGTGACAATGTGGGGTGGGTGGGAGTGCATATGGGGGAGCTCAGGGACAATGTGGGAGGATAGCAGCATGCAAGGGGACAGTGCTGGGGGAGCACAGAGGGAGGGCCTGACCAGGTGTCACCCCTTTCTGAGTTGTCACCAGGTTTGGTTGCACCACCACACAACCCTGGTGGTGCCACTGCACTTTTCATTGTCATCATGCTATCTTGTGAGTAAGGGGTTGTGCACACTGACCATAAAGGCCAGCCTGGGGGCAGAGTTGGGGTATAGTGCCCACAGGAGGTGCCTAAGGAGTGCCGTAACACCATGGCGCCAAGGCTATTATGCCCTTTCCAAGATGCAAAAAGGAGCTATTTTTATGGCTCCTTTTTGCGCCCTGGAAAGGCCAGATTGGAGCAGCAGCGTGTGGTTACAGCGGCCCCAATCCACCACCCCTTGGAGGCAGTCTGCACAGCCTCTAAGTCCACAGTACAGAAGTAACAGAGTATATGCATCATTGCTGTAAATCTTCTTGGCGACTCATTGAGTAGAAAGACAAAGTAGAAATAGAAAAAAAAATGTGATTATCATGCTCTCCAGATGGAGTTTTCATAAATTTAAGATTAAAGTTCCTTTGATATGCACCCACAGTTGTTTTAGTGCATGAGGTGGGTGCGCGCGTATCTCTACATATCAGGTATCCCACCTTCCTTGTCATGACAGCTCTCATGATATTGATTATCTTCTGTGGTATTCATGAACATTTTCTACTCCATCCAGTAAACAAAGAACATTGAAAAGTAACAATGCAAATGTTCTGATAGATAGACAAACTAACATTTATTTTTGGAGAAGATCACAGAGTGCACTTATATTACTGTCTAAGTGCAAATGTACCAGCCATAATTAAGTTAATGCTCCCCAAGTGTAAATGTAGCAGTGTCCATGTACCTTTCTGATATGATATTTCTGTGGATTACGACTTACGTTTTAGGTACAATGTGTTACAGAAAGATTGTGGGCATAGATAGCCCTTGTGATGTACTTGCGTTGTAGATATGGGGACTATTTGAAGGTTCTTTTAAATATCGTGTCATTAATGTTAAAGTGGTCCAACAGTGCATAAGAAAATAATTTCCAATTTAATTCTAGCAATATACATTTTAGATAACTCTAGAGGGTCTTTATTATATATAAGATGCACAGAACCTATGTCAAAGCTTTAACGTTATTTATACCATAATACCTTTAAAACAGTTGCATAATGTTTAATAAATAAAAATAAATATATGGTACTTTTAAAAATCTAAATTTGTGTTTTAAATATCATATTGTTTGTATAATGGAAGAGTAAATCAGATGAAAGGATAGTCCTAGTATTTTTGTTTATTTTTGAAACGTTTGGGTAATCAGAATTATCAGGCCAGTCTTAGCAGAGTTTATTTTGTTAATTGCTCTTGTTAAGCCTAATTACTAAATGGGGTGGAGTAGAAAGAAAGGGGAGGGAGGAATACTCAGAGGAAGAAATTCTAAAATCCAAGACTCCCATTCCAGGCAGGATTAGATGAGAGTGTCAGAGTGAGCAGCAGAAAGCATGTATGGTGTGTGTTCGTGGATGCATGGGTGCGTGGTGTGTGCATGGGTGTATGGTGTGAGTGAGTGACAACAGACAGACATATGGACTAAAACCTTGGGATGTGGAAAGGAAGACTAGAAACTTGTCCTTAATGGCTAATCAAAGGTAATGGTAAATATCATAATGCAATAGATTTATATTTGTGAATTAGTTAATGGCAGTTTTTCAATGGTGCAATTTAAATATTTTGTATGACAATACTTTTTTATTTTTATGTATTGCCCCCATGGTTATTTTAAATACTACTCATGCATTTATCTTTCAGTCGCTGTGGGACTCCATATTTCAGTCATTTTGGCACCTCATGTTTGTCTGTTTTTTTAAAAAAATAACAAGGTGTTGTTTTGTAGCAGGCATAACAAGTTAGTTTCTAAAACCAACATGCCTATAATGAAGGAGCCAACATTTTTTTCTTTTTATTATTTTGAGCCTTGGACATTCTGATATATTCACATTCTACTCCTCCAGGTAGCATTGCATGGTTTTCCCATTCTTTGGCATCATCCTATAAAACCATTTTTCACCTGATAAAAATATCAGTAAACAAAACTGTACAACATAGATGGAGTTTTAGTAGTGTTATCTTGTGTGTTTATGACTAGAAGGGTTTTTTTTTATTGCTGGGATACTAACATGAATTTGCATCTTGGTTGGTTTAATTACACTTCTTTATGTGTTGCTAAAACTTTTTAGTGCTGTGCATCAAATAACACTACATTAATACACAGTGGAGAAAATGCTACTGTTCTGTAACAAATGAGTGTTTGGGTGGCATGGGCAAGTAAGTAACATGAGTGATTTTTCCTGGCTAGTTGGAGATACTGCCGAGTAAATGTGTTTACTTTTTCCCCCCACCAGTATTTATACTAGTTAATGTGTTGCTCCAGATAATTCTGTTTCCTGAGTCCATCTTTCAGCTTGCTCCTTTCCTTCCTAGTTGACAAATGGTTTGAGTTTTGACACAGTTTTATCAGCTGGGCTCCTGCTGGGTGCTGCTTGCTTTTGCTTTTATCATGGAAAGTAAATTATTTGCAATATTCTAACTAGCAGTTGGCAGGTCCAATTTAGTATGAACTGACCTGTTGTCTCTTCTTTGCAAAGCCCAGTTGTTACCCTAAATGGAAACAAAAGATTTGGGGCATTCTTTATAACAATCTGTTCCCTCCTTTTTACAGCAAAGCAGTTCTCCATTTATTTAGTGAGCAATAGCTCCATATGCTGAAAGATAAGCTGAGATGTCAATTGGAGTATCCTCATTGGTCTCTAGAATGTTGTGCCTTGTTAAAAAGAAATGTTTTTATCAGTAGAGTGGGGGGATTACATTGATATGAGACAGTAAGGGGGGAAAAATAAAAACTATACTTATAATGATCCCCCCTACAGAAACTCTTTGTAGAAGGGAGACTCTGTGGACTTATTTTTAATATTATTTTTATTTTATTTTTTATTTAAATGGAGATTAGTAAAAACATCAGTTGAGGAGTGATGCTGTCCTACCACTCACAACAGCCAATCTAACAACAAAGAAACCAGGAAACAGCACCACAAAAGGTTGGGCTGTGTGTGGATGATACAAATTTAATCTCAGTGCACTGAAGAAATTGTGCTAAAATTTTAAGTGTAGAGAAGCCTGTGATAATACAGAAAATGTTAGCTATATTGTGTAGCACTTTTCTAAAAAAATTATATTTTGTAAAAAAAATTTCTGGCATGATAAAATAGAGTGGCATGGGACATAGTGCAGTTATAATAACAACAAAGAAGGAATACTGCTAACTATGAAATATATAGTAATTCCATATTTTTTGTTGAAGAAATATTCTGAAGCAAATATTTTTTCAGATTTTTTTTAAAGACAGAAGGGCATTGTTATGATCATCTTCTCTGATCTCCTGGGTTGCAAACCCAAACATCCAGAAATTATTAATCAGCCTCTACAAGAGGATTAAATATTCTGTTTTGAATCTGGTTAAACCCAGATATTCAAAGTTTCCACTCTTATTATTCATATTAACAAACATAAATAATAGTCTGTCCTGTAAAAGCTAGATATGAATGTCTCAGGATTTAATATGATGATTTGCAGATTGCATAAATTGAGATTTAGACAATTAAAGTACAAGGGAGCATTATCAATATGAGTTTGTTGTTGCTGTGTGCCTTCAACTTGTTTCTGACTTAAGATAACCCGATTTTCTCATCAAGGTTTGTTCAGACCGGGGGGGGGGTGCCTTCCTCTGAGGCTGAGAGAGTGTGACTTGTCCAATGTCACCCATTGAGTTTCCATGGCCCAGCTGGAATTGGAACCATGGTCTTCAGAGTCATAGTCCAACACTTAAACCTCTACAGGATGCTGGGTCACCATCAATATGAGAGTGTATGGATGAATGGATAGGTAGATAAATAAAAAAGTGTTCAATAAAAAAGTTCACTTTAAAAGGCACTGAGAAAATTAATACATCAAAAATGTTGTACACCTTGTGTGTGCTAGCCCCTGGATATACAAGCATACATGAATGTGTTTGCATGAGCACTGACAGTCTAATATGCCAGTTAGACAGCCAGTACCAATACAGCACTTTGATATGTCACTGTGTATCAGTTGCAATTTAATCACTAGGGTTGACCGTGATCAACTGTTATTTGTAGAGCAGCATATTGCTTGGAGTTCAAGAGATATTGACCAAGGCACTGAGTTGTTATGTCTTCTCTTCCTCTTTACACTAGCTGTCCTTCCTGCTTTGGAGGAAGGTAGAGAGGGGAAGTGGGGGGGGGGGGAGAAAAGAGGTCCAGATGGGAAGAAGACAGGTCCTGAAAAGACCACATAGTAACTAGGTCAGGTACTCCAGAGATTAAGGAAGCATGCTTCATCCCTGTGTGCAGGAGGCAGGGCAAGCAGCACACAATTACAAGGAATTAGAACAGCAACAAGTAGTTCAGATTTATCAGCTTTAATTGTCTATTGTCAGGACAGAGCTGCTCTTGTAGATCAGGCTGGTGCCAGTGCCTTAATACCTCTAATGGACTCTCCATTGTGGGATTATCTCTTCCAGGGGACAGTGTCTTTCTTTAAAAGTTATTGTTTTGGGATATGCAAGGACAAAAAGCAACAAAAATAAAAAGAAAAGCAGCTTCAATCTTTAGATATTTTCTAACACAGAGGGTCACATAACACTCTCTTCCCCCCCCCTCCCCTTTTGACATATTGTCTTCCTAAGGAAGTAGCTCAAGACTCTGAAGGTTTTCTGTCAGCAACCTGTATTCCTTTAGTGGAACTGAGAAACACCTATTTGAACATTAACCTTCTCCTCAGTGAGCCCCATTGGCAAAACAATAGCCTGTTGATAAAGGAGAAGATAAGAAAGAATGCATGGTTCTGGGGGGGGGGGGTCGCCTAGTTCTCGTAGTTTTAAAAGCTTTCCTGGATTTTGCAAAACAAACATTTAAACATTTGGAAAGGAGGATAAGGTGTCAGCTATTTAAGAAGAACAGATTAATTTATCATATTTATACATGCAGTTTCACTGGCTGGAAAAGGATGCAGCCATTACTGCCAGAAATTAAAATCTCCCTCCCTGGGGAGAAGAAAGAAAGTCCCTACGACATGTGGATACGATGAAGGGAAAAGAAGCTAAAACAGACATTTTCTAAATATGGCTTAGATTTTATTCTGCTTAATATCAAGAATCAGATTTTGAAATGAATAATGATTATAAATGTCGTTTGGATATTGTAGCATTTCCCCCTAATGTCATTTAGGCAAAAACAAGTTGCAGTTGCACAGCCTTGCATTTTAAGGTGATCTCTTAATGCTCATCTTTAAATGCAGTGGACCCACACCTCTTTAACTATCAACCCACTTCACTTCTAAGAAAGTTTTGTTTCTGCTTGCCTCTTTCTCACACATACATAATCTTGTTTTAAAGCATAATGAAAGTGTAAAGCACTGAATTAAATGATGATACAATGGACAGAAACACTGGGTTTATCTTAGGTTCAAATTACACTTTATGGATTGACTTAGAAAAAAGTATTGGCAAAGCCACTCCATGCTAACCACGATTATTTATGAAATATGAAGAACTAATGATCAAATTTTAAAAATCAAAAAACAAAACTGAACATCTTTGGAAAATAAGTACAATATTATTAATACTAATTATACAGCTGTAGCATTAGTATCCCCAAGCCATGTTAAGTGCTGGTTCAGCTAGCCTTCTAGGTGAAGAAAGGAGATGGAAGCACCATCAGTGATAGACTTCATTCATATTTATTAACATATAGGTAACTGGTCCACCTAAAAACGATTGGTTAGAAATTTCCAGCTGCTCTTGCAAAACTCCTGTTTCCAAGTTTTCTGTTGGTAGGGTGAGAATGAGGATTTAAAGCAGTTTAAATCTGTAGCATAGAACTTCCAAGTTAATGTTCTGAGCATTTATTAAGACATGGGCATTCATAAACTAGACAGGACATCTCAACACTGAATAGTTCCAACAGATTTTATGTAACCTTTTCTTAATGGAATTGTGAAATAAAGGTAGCATATAAATAGCATCTGTGCATGCCAGAGCTACATACTATCCTGGGTTGTAACACCTAAGGGATATAGATCCAAAACACATTGTAGAAATAATTCAGTTTGAGACTGCTTTAACGGCCCTGGCTCAGTGCTAGGGAATCCAGGGAACTTTAGTTTATTGTGGCACCAGAGCTCTTTGTCTTGTACTGTTTTATACCTGGAAGTGAGTCCCGCTGATTTTAATGATGCTCACATCTGAGTAGACACATGTAAGACTGCAATGCCAGTTAACTCATATAACACCTCTTTTACAAAATGTTTTTATTGATAGGGATAGTCCTTCTATATAGGAAGATGCCTTTGGGTCCAACCTATGAGGCAATTAATTGTGGCACTATGCATATTTAAATAACTTGAGCATCAGAATCATGGTGTTTGAGAATATTGCAAGAGCTACACTTGGTGCAGCAAAGCATAGCCAAAATAATATTGGAAGTGGTATGAACAAGTTATCCAGTATGCTCTATAAGGTACTGAAAGATGGCTATACTAATTTAGAGGTCTGTAGCTATGAGGTTTATAAACTCTAAATATTTGTGTTGTTAAACAATATAACATTTCTGGTAAATTCTAAATGTGTTGCTATTTTTCCTCGAAGAGGGAAATGTCTATCACATGACATTACCATGGATAATAGCATTCTTAAAATGACATTTGAAATCTGTAGTTTGTTCTTGAAATCCTTTAAATCCCTGACTGGAGCCTTAATGTTTTCCTTTGTGAAGCATAGTTCTTACCTGCAGGATTATTTCTCCCTCACACCCCATCAGACTTGTATCAAGATTTGCAGTAATGAAGATGGAACACTTTGAATTTAGGCAAAGGGAAGCTGTCTCTTCATTGTTGGGGTCCTTGCCAGAGATGCTCCCCAAAATAATGTTTACAATCATAAAGGTACTTATATGAAGTGAGAGAAAAGTGAAGGGATTTATTGCTGGGATTGATATGGTCAGTCAGTCCCTGCCATTGTTTGTGTAAGGAAGGGGAGGATGTGAAAATAGTTGTGCTTTAATCACTTTTGCACTTTAACACCCCCACAAAATCTTAATGAAACTTTTCATCAGTTGAAACTAATTTCATTGCAGAATGCCTCCTTTTCTATCCCCCTTTTAAAACTGACATTTATACAAAGGCAGAAGGAAAATGAAAAAGAAAAAAAACCTTGTTGCTGCTGCTGCTGCTGAAGCCTGAATAGCATCAATGTGCTGTTTGAGCTGAAGTGGCCGATAGCATCAAAGGAAGTGGGGTTGGGGTGAGGAGAGAGTTTCTGACATCACAGCCCTGCTGTTGCCATTCATGATTTGCTGTTCGGTTAGTGCAAAGAGAGAAATGCTGACTAATAAAGTTGAGGTTTCTGTGAACAGAGGGGGAAAATGAAAACATGATTAAAAAGTCCTCTTTCTGAAATGAACCACAGTGAGACTGCAAATTCCAGATGATAGTGCCTGCAGCGATGAGAGACTCGTCTGCAAAACTAACAAACTGCTAATCACTTAACACTTTTCTATAAACACATGACATGAGAAAAGTGTGTATGTAGATATATGTAGAACACTTGGGCAGCCAATAGTTATGAGGATATGTAAAGGACAAAAAAATATCATGGTATTTGCTACCATAGAGCCAACCTACTTCCAATGTATTCATGCTGATCTTTGCTGTAGGGCCGGTAGAGACGGCCCTTTAAGACGCCCTCGACACATGTTAGGGTTGCCTCTGGGTGGTGCTTCCAGATGCCCCTCAACTTTAGCACGTGATGAGGGTGTCAAAATGGCAGCGCCCTGTACAAAAGGCGGCGCCATTGTTACACAAGTGTCGTGCGACATTCGCGCAGCATTCGCACAGCGCCACACAGCACTTACGTAACGAGTGCAACAGTGGTGCACTTGTTATGCCACAGCTGCGGCGTAAAAAGAATCCACTTTTCGCAGGTTCCTTTTACTCCTCAGGGAAGCCACACAGTTCGGTGGCTGCGACTTCCCTGCAGAGAGAAAACAGGCACTGACAGGGCGCCGTTTTTAGGTGCTCTGTACCACACCTTAGTTACCAAAGCACCTGTGCCCTAAAACTGTGATTAAGTAAGACTCAAAAAGATAAAGGTAGCCCCTTGACATGAATGTCTAGTTGTAACCGACTGTAGGGGGCGATGCTCATCTCCGTTACTAAGCCGAAGAGCCAGCATTGTCTGAGGACTGTTCTGGTGGTCATGTGGCCAGCATGACTGTGCCAAATACTCTTACCTTCCCCTCCAAAGTAGTACCTATTTATCTACTTGCATTTGCATGCTTTCAAGTTGCTAGATTGGCCGAAGCTAGGACTAGTGACAGGGGCACACCCCATCATGCAGCATTTGGGCCTCAAACTGCCGATCTTCTGATCTTATGATTGCCAGCATTGGCATCTTAACCATTAAACCATCACATCCCATAATACATTCTATGGAAGGTAACTTACATAGTTATAAAATATCAGTAGTGATATTAGAGAAAATAATTCGAACACTTCTTTGTCTTCTGAACAGCCACAATGTTTTCATACAATTCTTACAATTTTTAATGATGTTGCTTACTTAATGACATTTATTACAATATTTTCATTAATCAAAACATCTCTGAGACCTATTCATGTCAAAACGAGACTTACATCTTGGTACATGTGTGGGGAGAAAGAGGTGGCTTCAGTATGACTAACTGCAATGCTTTTCTACCCCACTGGGGCCAGTTCCTGTTACCTTAACATCTTATTCACTGCCTCTGTAGGGCAGCTTCCCATGGTTAGCAGCAATATAGGTAGGCGGTTATCATGTAGGTTGAGTTATATGGTTGATTTCAACTTTGTTAACATTGTCCCACCACAGGAGATCAGTAACACTGCTATGAGAAGCATCCAGTTCAAGGAAACAGTCTGCACAGTTTGTTCCAGCAAATGTTAATGGAGCAATGCACAGAAACATCCTTGGCCATTCTAATTTAGGAGGTTGCAGCCAGTAACCTCATGGCTGCCATTTTAATTTCAATTGATAACATGGAAAAGAGGTCATGGGTTGTTTTGTGCTGTGTGATGGAACTGAACTTAACCAATGTTCTCCCCACCATCACACATTTAGATTTCTGAGTGTTCACAGGAATGTGATTCTGTACCAACTCAGAGTAAGTTTTTAAGCAGCAACTCTGCAGTTAGCAGTCATGCTACTCTTTGTCAGCATCAGTTAATTACCCAAGTCAAGGTGGCTGGATTTCTTTGCTTTAAACGAATGTTTCTTCCTAGTGCATATCCAATTACCTTTATACCCGTCAGCTTGATGCCCTTACCACCTTTCTTGTGGAATTACGTACCACTAACAGTTAAGCCAGGACACTTGTTTGGCGCTGTTGTCCTACTTACGTCCAATGGTATGAGTACTTCTCTATTAGAAGATGCCAAAGGTCTTTACACAGATATGTACTATTTTCAGTACCATGTCACCTAGAATGACAAATAATCCCTTTCACCTTCTACTCTAAGAACTTAGGCAAGTGATGGTGTGGTAAATGTGTCGGGGTGAATGATCTTTAACTTCACAGAATAAAAGAAGTGATGATTTCTCTGAGTAATATAAATTCTCACATAAACAGGTACTTGTGTTATTGTATTTTTATAGCAAGTCAAAACAGGTTTCTGCCTACATAAGAGGAAAGGCATGATAAAAACATGTCTGCAGATGTGATGTAAAAAGGAAAAGTAGGAGACTTGTCCTCCGGTGAACTGACTGGTGTTTGTAATATTGTGAGTGACTATAAATGGAGCTATGCATCCTTGCAAGTTGTTGTGAGCTGAAAGATTTCTCAGCAAAGAGCCAGGACCACTGAAGGAAGTTAGGCATCTGGTTTGTTTGGTAAAGAGAATTAGGAATGCAAGGTCTATGTGCTTCATAATAAACAAACAGGACATTGTATGCCATCATCACAGGATGTCCTTCCTTCAAGACAGCACACTAACATGGACAGGAGGGAAAAGAAATGACAAGAGTGCATGCCCCTCTAATTACTACCCACCAATACTTTTTTTTCATTAACAATGTGAGCTTTAAGCAATCATGTTTCATATACATTTTAATGATGGAGCTTTCTTTCACAACTGTTTAATATATGAGTACTTCTTTGGGAAAGCATGGTTAGGGTGGCACTTTTGGGGGTTTCTTTTTATTTTAAAAGACTAGCACAATGTCACAATTACATTTCTATACTTATTTAACTGGATCTTACTTCTGAGTAGACATGTATAGGATTACATTATAAATGAAATTCCTGACATTTAAAAAAAAACATGCAGGAAAGATATTTAAAAATAAGACAAACTGGGTGAAGCTACATAACAATATTATATTAGAATCAGTATTAGTACTACTAAAATCTTAGATGTGTTTTGTTTTTTTAGTCTTCAAAATACTTATTTCAGAGATGGAAATAAACGACACATAGAACAATTGTCTTGTTTTCTACTAAGTCCAGTGGTTCTATGTAGCAAGTGAACATTTCTAAGAAGACACAAAGATTATACCGTAAATTACACCACCAAATGTTTCCCCTTCAATAGAGGCTAAGTTAGGTGCAGGCAGAATGTTAACATGCCTAAATGTAACAGGAAAATATGTATTGGTGTGACTTGTAGAAAGGAAAAATTCCTTCTGACTGGATCAGAGTTTCATTGGATAATCTCTGTGTGAGTTACAGGTATAGCCACACCCCCTTTGTTGTTGGCAGCCGTGACTATGAGTAAATCAGAGATGAGTGGCTAATGGGAAACCTGAAACAGGGAGGAGAAAGGAAGAGTCTGTTTGGTTAACACAGACTGAAAGTATTGTATCATTCAGCCCTCCAGTGTCTCAAAGAAGTTAAAGCAGTAAGTGCAGCAGCACCTGTCTGACAGCAGAGAGAGAAAGACCAAGGGAGGCAAGCACAAGAAAAAGAGTTAACTCTCTAAGAGTGTGAGTCAGTATTACTTGAACCGAACAAGCAGAAAGCAGGAGAAATGTTTACTCTGTAGATATGTTTGAGACTTACCTGAAACGCCGTGCTGCTGGCTGGAAATATTTGTGGACTGTACCTTGGTAAGCAATTTTCTTCCTTCTTCTGAATCCAGGAGACAGATCCTTTTATCACTTTTCTGAATGAATATGGCACCGAACATGTTGAAAATGGGAAATGTTTTCTCTTGGAGGCTGTCTCTCAAGCTTAAGGGACTTTGTTTTCTGATGAGTAATTCTTTTTCACTGGTAGTGGCAACTGCCAGTTCACTGGGTTTCAGTATTACTTCTTTCTCCCAGCCTACAAAAGTGTTCAGTCTTGTTCAAATCATTCCAGAGTATGTGGAGTCAGTCTCATTAAGCCCATAAGTGTTGTGTGAAAAATGACTGAAGCTACCAAAGTTACAAGATGTGAAAACTGACTTTATTCTTTCAAACACTTTGTCTTGCCCAAAATATTTGAGTTTTAAATCTGACCCTACTTTATTTCAGTCCAAAAATCTTTAATAGAATTAGTAACACGGTGCTGGAGCTTGAAGTATTTAAGTTGGAAAGGTTGTCATTTAATCCAGTAACTTTATGCCAAGGAAAACAAAGTGATAGGTTACCATTATCTTTCTAATGGGCAAGTTTGCTGATCCTCAGATGACCTAGCTTTTAGACCGAATGTTGTGTTTATTTATTTTTCTTAGAATACTAGTACACTGCTCTATTTTAGACATCCCCTCCAAAAAAAGGGGAAAAAAGAAAGAAAACTGTCATGCTGTTTTATTTAAATGACTGTGGGGTTGTTGTTTTTCAAAGCGGGAGACAAACAGGAATAATAAGTAGTAACATTTACAGCAACCCTTTAAGCTAGACTTTTGTCATTAGACTTGTGGAGGGAGGACTGCAGCTGAGAGACAATTGTTCCACTTTGGATATTTAGGGCATGCCATAGCTGACTTTGAACCATGGGGCCTTTTGGCCCATCCTGAGAACATGCCACCAAACAGAATTATCAGGGAGCTTCATATCTTCAAAATTAAAGTTTATTTAAGGATTTTGTCTTTCCTTCTGTAGAAAGGGTAAGAAAACACAATTCTTTTGTGGTGTGGGGTTTTCCTGATAAATGTTTCTAGTTATTTCAGAAGGCTGTTTCTGGAGTGATGCTGACAGGATGCAATCTCCCTTACTTAGCTTTCCATGCCAGAGGATAAGAGGATGTCAATTGGGGGGGGGGGGGGGGGTTGTTTTTGAAAGTTGTTTGTGTGTTGGAAGCTGGTGGGAAAGTTCAGCCTTCCCCATTTGGAAAAGGCTAGGCTGGGTTCCGCTCTTCCAGCCTGCACTTTCCATTTTTAGCTCATTCAGACGCAGACAGCAGTTCCTTCCTTTTCCTTTCCTTGTTTGTGACACTTTTCTAAGGGAGATTTTCCTCAGATTCTTTTGCACACAAAAGTCTTGAGTTTTCCATTGTCTTCCTCTCCATTCAGATATTTAGGGAAGGTCCTATTCATAAGTGCACGCATGTAAAATTTTGGCATTATTTTGGTGGTGGTGGTTGTGATTGCCAGCCGCCACCTCTTGAAACTATTACTTCAGGGAAGATACCTCAGTATATACAGCAGTTCAAGCTGTTCTGTCCCTGATCCCTTCAATGTCCTCAGTGTGACACCAGGTAGCCATTTAGAACACACTGCTAAAGATACTGAGAAGAGAATGAGAAGTAAATGTGATTTTCTTTTCCAGGCTGCCACACTGTGTAGATCACATATTGTGAATCACAGAGCACTGAGAAAAGAGACAAAGTTGATAATGAAAATGGACATGAAGGATGCTGACATGACTCTATGGACAGAAGCTGAATTTGAAGACAAGTGTACATATATTGTAAATGATCACCTCACGGAGCCTGGCACAGAAGGGTGCCCTATAACCCAGGCTGAGTCTTCCTTGCCAAGGAACTTGATTTTCAAATATGCTGAAAATGGCAAAGAGGTAAGAATGGGTTCATCAAGGATAAGTGCAACCTCATCCACCCAAATCACACGCTTCTTGAAATTGGGAATGTGTTTTTGATTTCTTCTTTCATACTTGGGCACCATCGGTTTTTAAGGCTGTTCTTCAGGATCACATTAAAAATGTGGGGAAAATTCTAGCAATTCTAGTATCCTGTATTAAGAAAATTCAAACACTTCCAGACTGGCACATAGCTCCTGTCTTTGATATATGTCTGTCTGTCTGCTTGTCCCTAAATTTCTTTAAATGATGATGAGTCCAAAAATTTCATCATAGACTATTGTAGCTTAGAATTAACCCCTTTAATTAAAGAGCCAGATATGCCTAGTTCACCATATTCTGCTGTGGAAGAATACTGTATTAAAATGAGCTGAGATATATATTGCATTATTAAACTGAGTTTTTTGCTAGCTTTTTGTATCCTTTTGGTCTTCTGAGATGATGAGCCTCTGACCAGATCATTCTGTCAGTACCCTGTATTTATGTGTCTTCTTTATCTAGGGCAGAATGCCTTTATTTGTAGCTGTATATTTCAGTCCAGGTCTCTAGAGTGGGTGCATTCCTTGTTGTTGTTTCAAAAGGGCTGAGGGGAAAAATTAGCCTAGATGAGCAATTGGTTGTCTGTTTATTCCTTCCTTCATAAAGAGTAGCTATTATAGCTAGGCGTGATGTTCAGCTGGCTAATAATGGTAGGGACAGCCCAGCATTTTTGTCCCTGTCCTGCAACTTGTGGTGGAACTGCTATAACCTGTGCGTCTACTGTGGCTAAATAAACTGACCACAGTGCTAAGGAAGGGAGTAAATTCATACCTTCTGTGTAGTTATTAAAAGTATTATAAAACAAATAACATGGAAAGGCTCCCATACAGAACTAGGACCAGACCTTCAGCTGATATAAATCAGTACTCTGTTATCACTGTTGTTGGGGTTCCCAGAAAATTTGTAAAAGGCAAGTTATCCCAGCCAATAGGCCAAAGAAAATAGAAGCTTTAAAAATGTCCCAGGTATGCTGAGAAGAAGCTGTAACAGGTGATGAAGCTGTACTATTTTGTGAAATATGCTTAGCAATTGACTGATCAGCCCAAGCATGAACTCAGATGAAGTAACTTGATAATAGTGTCTGTGTGTTTGAGTGCATCTGTTTGTGCATGTTGAAATAGTCCTTTTGTTTGGTTTAAACTTAATTGCTATGTCATAAGCAAAGTTATTTTGTGAAGTCGAAGGCTTTCATGGTTGGCATCCATAGTTTTTTGTGGGTTTTTCGGGCTATGCGGCCATGTTCTAGAAGAGTTTCTTCCTGACATTTCGCCAGGAAATGCTGAGGATGCCAGCCACAGATGCTGGTGAAACGTCAGGAAGACACTTTTTTAGAACATGGCCGCATAGCCTGAAAAACCCACAAAAAACTACCAAAGTTATTTTTTTAAAAAAATTGCTTGGTCCATGTTGACAAATTTGTGTGTATAATGTGTCTTTTTACATTATAGCATTCTTTTGCAATGATTGGCAAGATTGTTTCAAATAGTGGCTTTGAGTTTGGGAACAGTGCTTGCTGTTTCTCATCAAGTGTTAAATATATGAAATGTATCAAGGGAACCTCTGGGTAGACAATGCCCTCCATTTGGTTTTCTTTCTGTTTTCTTATGCAAAGTGGAAAGGAAATATGTATTCTTTCTTGAATCTGTAACATTTAATTTCCCTTCAAGATCAGGATATCTATACATTTATTTATTATAACCATGGCCTAACCATTCGTTACAAGCTTTGGGTTGTTTCTGTCTTGCAACATTCCCAAGAGAATGTTGGGTAGTACCAATATTTGATGGAAGGGGAATAAATAGGCAGGAAGAGTGTGAGCTGTTCAAAGCTACTTCTCATGGCTAGATTATATTGCTGATGTCCTGCATCAGAATCAAGGTTTTCAGTTGATTGACACTGGTTCTTCCCACTAATAGGGAAGCAGCAGTAGAAATTTGCTTTGTTTCCCTGTGTAATATAATGTTGATCTAACTCAGGGTAGTGTACAAAGAAATGTGTTCTGATCTGAACATTTTAAGTCTAGGTTGAGGCTAAAGAATTTTGGGAAATTCTGACAGCGGAACTCTTTTTTTTTTTTTGGTTACGATTACTCAAACAGCCTCACATGTAATGACACAAGCAATGAGCTGTTTTTACAGAGAAAAACATGCTTATGAAATATGATTGACGTCATTAAGCAATGTATTTAGAGTAATGTTCCAGAAGCCTGAAGATCTTCCTTGTATTCTGCATGTGCACCTTCGTGTGCCTGGGTTTTGGCTTTTCTAATAAAAGGTGGGGTTTTGTTGCTTTGCTAAACCTACAACCCCACCTTTTATTGAAAAGGTAAGACACACCACAGAATGTCAAGTGGATGGCTTTTGTTAGTGATTATCCTAAGAAGCTGTTTTTAGTTAAGTAGTTACAAAATGAGTTGGCATGATTTTAAAGCTACTTATTCCAGTTCTTATTGTTGGATGTTTATTTATTGAGGGCACTCATTCTATGGTATGTGCATGTCTTTGATTTGGTTTTCACAGCTAAACCATTTCTTTCTATTGAGATATGTAAAGTACAGACCATGAACAGGCAATTGATCTGTACTGTAAATAATTCAGAATAATATTTCTTTGAATGTTTCTATACCATTATTTAGCTGAATCTCCCAAACTATTTTCCATTTAAAATAACAGTGCTCAGTAGATTTCAAAGCAGTAGGAAGAGATGAAGATTTGGGGGGGGGGGGGGGGGGGATGTAGTAGAACCTTTATGACTAACTGGTTTTTACTTTTGCATGAGCTTTCATGGATATAAACTCACTTCTTCGAATGCAGTACCTGTACAGAGTATTATCTGCAAAAAAATCAACAACATTAAAACAGAGTAACAGCCAGATATAAATTAAGGCCAGGGAATGAAAGAAGCTGGATGATGAAAAACACCCTATACAAATAGAAGGGTTGGCCTCAAGCAAATCTTTCTGGAGGGAACTGTCCAAACACCGGTAGCTACAACAGAGAAGGTCCTATCTAGGATCATCATAAAGAGCCTACAGAATGGTTTCTACTGAAGACTATTGGGAAAAGGAGGTCCTCTGAGATAGCCTTGTTGTTGTTTTTGTGGCCCTTCAGATTGTTTCTGTGAACCCTAAAGTCTGAGGATCCTATCATGGGGTTTTCTGGCAAGATTTGTTCAGAGAAAGTTTGCCATTGCCTTTCTCTGTAGCTGAGAGAGCATCATTTCCCCAAGGTCATTGAGTAGGTTTCCATGGCTGAGTGGAGATTTGAACCCTGGTTTCCAGAGCTGTAGTCAGATTCTAAAACTGCTACATAATACTGGCTCTTTAAGATAGCCTGGCTCTAATTATTTAAGAGCTTTTAAAAGCCTTGAATTCAGCCTGGAAATTCATGTGGTTATTGTATGATTTGGTGAGATGCATGCAAGCCCATTTACTAACCAAGCTGTAGAAGCTGAGAGCTGTCTTCAGAGGCAACCCACATACAATACACTTCTCATTATTAGAGCTACACTTAAGGAACTGGCATAATAATTTCAAATATTCATCATTTTTAATAATGCTTAAAAAATTATCCGTCCTATCCAAAGGAAGCTCAACATAAGCAATACAAGCATTCAGACAAAATATGTTTTCCCTACACCTACACATTTACATATCTTCCCTACATATAAAAAACAGCTGTTAATTTTGTTGCTGCTTATATGTATGAAGGAAACAATATGAAAACATTTCCTCTCACTCCACCCTTTTAAAAAGAATAAATTATAGGATGTAAACCA
This sequence comes from Sceloporus undulatus, assembly GCF_019175285.1. Taxonomy (NCBI): domain Eukaryota; kingdom Metazoa; phylum Chordata; class Lepidosauria; order Squamata; family Phrynosomatidae; genus Sceloporus; species Sceloporus undulatus. Next base: position 112,694,512 of record NC_056522.1, on the reverse strand, counting down.
TCTTTTCAGCTGCATCATTCTTTCACTGAGTGTTGTTGAAAAACAAAGGAATGAAAGTGTGTATTGTTCAAAACAAAAAGCTCAGAACAAGGCATCATGGTAACAGTGGGGAAGTGGAGGTTAAATTAACAGGGAGCTAAAATTAAACCATTCTTACTCCAACACCTGGCCCTGAATCCAGTTCCTACTTGTCTGAGGGTTTTGCTTTGTTTAATGTTGTATCGGTGTTGTATCGGTACCCTCTAAAAGAAGTAACAGCATGTGAATTTAACTACTGTAACTCCATCTTGTGCATGTTGTCCTTCTAATAAGAAACCTTATTCAATTTGGGTATCTGATATTCAAAGAAGAAACCTTATTAGATAACAGATACCCATGGTCCCTTTTAATAATAATACTAATAATATAGAAAATGTGGAATTCTGATTCTTGTCTAGAGGCTGCAGCTTGTCAGGGTGTGCTCTGTGAGAATCTAGTGACAAAGACAAATGTGGTGAGACAGCCAAAAGGTCGGTGATGCTCATAAAGCATCTAGAAAGTAGCTTCTGTAAGGACATCTGAAGCATAAGAGTGTTGAATCTTTTCAACCGTGCAATGACGTGTTTATAAAAGGCCTACAGTAGCTATTCTCTAGCAATAATTCATTAGGACTACTGGTTAGATTCAACAGTTTTCTTCCTAGCTTTCAGAAACATCGTGTCTTTTAAAAGTTGCCTTCCTTTGTTCCTTTAGATATTTACAAACTCCCTCAACCAACCCAAGGTCGTTCAAGGTAATAAGTTAGATAAAACAATAACAATAATAAATTTAAAAACATAAATACATTGAAACAGTGAACTAAAAACAGAAATAGGTATATTCTTTAGGATGAACCATAGTGAACACTGAAATAAAAGCTTAACCGAAAAATAGTCTTTGCACACTAAGTGGCAGGTCCATGGTAAAGAGGAGGCTGATGTAACTCCCCAAGAGGCATGAACAATCAGGGTGCAGCTGTGGAAAAGACCACATTTCTTTTATTTGCCAGCCTAAACTCTCCAGGTGATAGGAGATTAACATTCCCAGGTAATAAGAAAGTTCATACAGGAAGAGGCAGTCCTTCAAATAACCTGATCCCAAGCCAGTTAGGGCTTTAAATGTAAAAATCAGCTCCTTCAGTTGGCCTCAGAAACAAGCTTGAATGCAGAAAAGCTGGTACATGGCTGGTGCCATGTGAAATATAACATCCACAATAAACAAATCTGCCTGCTGCATTTTGTGCTTGCTATAAATTCTGAATAACTTTAACGGATAGACCCATTTAGAACACATTTTGGTAGCGCAGATGAGAGACTACTAAAATATGGTACAGCTGACATACCAAACAAAACTGGGTGAAGACAGTCCTGCGCACTGTCATCACCAGGCCTTGCAACAGCAGTATTAGATGCAAGAACACTCCCAATCTGCAAACCTGATCCCTCAGAGGAATGGAGAAGCAGTGGCATCCCCAACCTGGGTGTCACCCAGTGTGTGGGGTGCTGCTGGAGGCGGGGTAGTGGCCTCAGCTCTCTCCTTTGCCACATCAGAAGTCTTCCCATCTCATGGAGAGGCTTCCTGTTCCAGCAAGTCAGGAGAGGTGGGTTTAGGCCTCTTCTTTGCCAACATGGTGAAGGTCTCCTTGTGAGGTGGATTCCCTGCCCCATCTAGCTGGAGGTGGCAAGCTCAGGCTTCTCCTTTGATGTGATGAGAATTCCTGCCCTGTTGCAACAAGCTGGGAGGGGTTTGGGCCTCTCCTTTGCTGTGGTGGCAGAGATCCTCTTCATGAGGAGGCCTTCCCCACCATGGCAAAGCCAGAACAGGTGCACTGGGCCCTCCTCACCCTGTAGTGGAAGGAGAGCTCCACCAGGTGTCACCCCTCTTTTGGGGTGTCACCTGGTGTGGAACACAGTCCTCACACCCCCTAATGATGCCACTGGTGAGAACAGATTGTACTTCCATTTTGGGGTGAGTTTGCCTAGTGACCCACAAGACTTTGAACTTGATCCCCATTTCATATGCTCACTTCCAGTCTGACCGTATCCACTTTGTAGTTCAAGACTTTCACAGCTTACATGCAATGAGAGGTAGGTAGGTAGAAGGAACTGAGTATTATCAGCATATTATGGTACTCAAATCCATGAAGACTTAAACTACAAAAATCTGGTCCATTTTAAAGGTACTACAAGGCTCCTTTTTCTTTCCTCTCCCTTTTCATGCTACATCTAATTCTCAACTTCAGAAGCATATGATGCTCAATTATCTGCCCCTGAAACACCCAGAAAAAGGGTTGAACTCCCTCTATCCAGTTCTTGTCCCAAAACTAGGCCTGAAAATAGACTGAAAGGGATCTGAACAACGAATTTCATCATAGAGTGGCGTGCAGGCACAACTTATCTCCAGTGTAGTAGCAGAAAAGTAATGCATACATTCAGCAGAGAAGCATTTTTTAATTTCTACACATAATAAACACACACACTCAAACCTCTTGCTACAGTCTGTTAGTCAAGAAAACAGCAGCTTCCCTTCCTTTTCTGTATGCTGGTAGCTGGCTTTTAAACTGGTTGAGAAAGGATAAAATCAGTGTCATGAGTTTATATCAAGTGAAAATGCAATTCACCCTGTAAGGAAAGACAAATAATGTCCATCAGTGGTTTTGTGTACCTTAGGTTTGTACGTTTAATATATGAAGGGGAAATTACTATAGAACCCAAACTGATATTTTCATGGGTAGAAATAAGAGTAAGAATGCATTATTAATTCCACACTGCTGTACCTTTAGTGTGGAAAATGTACTGGCATGTTCATAATTTTTGCCATTTTATGCATATAACTTTACCATACCACCTGTAGGACTCATTTCAAAAATATATTTAAAATACTGATGTGAAAATTTGAAAGAGAAGAGATGCCAAAGCCGCATTCCTAACATTCATAAGAGCTCCTGTTAGTCTTTAGAGAGTTTGCAGTGTGTTATCTAGATGTTCTAACTTCCTACAGAATCATTACAAAGCAGGTGTGCTTAATGACACCTTGTGGACAAATCTGAAATGCCAATTTATGCCTGTATTTCAGTAACCAACCACAAAGAGATTTGCAGTAATTTTTCCTAAACTTTGTGTACAACCAAAATCCATTAGGATCACTAAAAAAGCATGGTAATACAAGATTACCAATTCATCATGATAGGAATAATTCTGCTCTTGCTTGTGAATCCTGCTAACCAATCTCTTTCTAGTCTGAGCTAAAACTCAAGGATGTAATGAACTTTTCTAATGTTCAGGATTTCTGCTTCATTGCTACTTGGTTTTGCCTCATAGATAAATCACTGGAAGTACAATTTAGATATAAGCATTCTAAAATACATTTGTTAAAGCATCCACTTAATTACTGTTTATGAAGTACAGGACTATCTCAACATGTTGTGAAAGAGTTGTGTGCTGTTTACAGTAAATGTCAGAGCAGTGCTATGTCACAGTGGCCAAACACGGAAGGCCCTTTCTGTTCAAGAGGTTTTTAATGTTTGGTGCACATAGTCTAAATATTTTCCCTTAAAACTGAACTTCTAGTGTACATCTTCCCAGTCACTTGGATGTGTGTGCATTTTGTCCCTGAATAGTTGTTCCCCCCCCCCCCCCCTCACATACCACACCCAGTATTGTAAAATGTAACTTGGGATAACACCTCAGGACTCTGCTGACTAGATCCCTTAAAATATGCCATAATAAATCTTTAAGGTGCCACTGGATTCTTGTTTTCATTTCAACAGACAATAATAGGCATCCCTCTGGAAACAAGTTATTGTTGTGATTGCCTTGGACTATGTTACTGTATGTAGTTTTCTGATGCATTCGTTGGCTGTTGCCTGTGAAAGGATTGGTAACAAGCAACACAGCCTTTTCTTTATCCCCCACTGATTGTGTTCACATTCCCCTGCCCCCTAACAATAGTCTCAGAAGTTGTGAAATTTGTATGACATTTTAAAAAAGAATCTGGAAAGACTGTAAGCTCTAGTAACTGTGAAAGTGTACGTTCATCAGGCACAACAGAATGAGAGAGAGAGAGAGAGAGAGAAAGAACCAGCAAGTCAAGCGATATAGTTGATACTAGTAAAGAGAAAGAACATCAGGCCTGGAAGATGCATCCCATCCATCCTCTTAGGCCTCCAGTATGCTAACATACCCATTTGCCACCTGTTCCATCCTCCCACTCACTGTACTTCATGGAAATAGGATATTACAGTATAATCTTCCAAAACACTCTATTTAGAGCATAAAATACTGTTGGAGCATGCTTTGAATGATTATACAAAAATCCCCTAACCGTTTCTGTTTGACAAGTTCCACGTCATACTGATTCCTAGATGTTCTTTAAACTTCAGCATACATTTGAATTAAACATTAAATATTGTGCCCTCTTGCTTACCTATTTTCTCTAGGTTGAACACTATGTAAGAGCAAAAACTTACTTTACAGTCAGATGTCAAGTACATTTCATATAGTAGTTGTGAACTTTTCTTGAAAGTTTAACAGAATGTATATGAAGGTAGATGGGGAAAGCTAGAAGAACATCTGCCTTTTTCACCTCTATGAAAAATGCACAAGAGTGACAAAAATAAACTCAGCCATTGGACATGTTACTATTTGTTCATATTCATTTCTGAAAGTCCCTCTTCAGTACAGATGCACTGTTTTCATTTCTTTCTTTTTAAAAAAAGGTTTGAAATACCGGTACGTCTATGAAACAACTGCAGCAGACTCGCCAGTCATACTCATGGGAGACAGTGTCTTAGGTGTCAGTGTTAACCTGTGTTCCATTAAGAATTTCTCCACCCCAACAACTTATAATAAATATAATAAAAATTTTATGTGTATACCGCCCTTCCTGTGATCAGGGCGGTGCACAACAAATCAAAACAATACAATACATCAATACAGCAGATCAGAGCAATTACAATACAACAACAGTACAAATACAATAAAACTGTTAAAACCAATATTAAAACCCCGTCAACCAGCTACCACTGCTGTCAGAGGGGGGAAGACTAGCTGGAACATGTGTCGGGGAAGGCTAGTTGGAACAGGAAGGTTTTTAATTCCTTCCTGAACTGGGCCAGGAGGTTGGCCGAGCGGAGCTCTATGGGCAGCGTATTCCAGAGGGTCGGGGTGAAGATGGAGTATGACCTCCTTGCTGTGGAGGCTAGTCTAGCCCCTGGAACCCTCAGTAGTTGCTGCCCAGATGTTCTGAGGGTGCGGGGTGTCTAGCCCCTGGAAACTTAAACTTGTTTTGCAGCCCAGGCTGCCCCCCCCCCCAAAGAACACTGGAAGTTGTAGTTTTGGGAAGGAAAAGGCTGTTTGACAAAGAAACACAATCACAACTCCCAGGATTCATTGGGAAAATCATAATAATGGGCTTTTCCTAGAGATAGGGCCTCAAGAAATTTATCTGTTAGACTAGGTTTCAGTGTTGTGTAGCCGAACGAATCGCAATAGGCAGGGGAATGGGCTGGAATTCAGTGAGTCATTAAAACTGACTGTAGACTCAGGAAATCTAGATGTTGTCCTTTTAAATAATGGGCACAAGTTGCCATACTTGGAACTATGAGATGCTCATGTTTCTGAAGACATTTTCCAGGCAAAGGAGAATTAAAAGAATGACAGGGATACATATGGTTAAATGTCACTAATTCCCCCCCCCCCTGCTGCCGCCGCCAATTCTTGCCTATGAAGTAATAATGCTTTCAAAAAATAAAATGGAAGGGTTGACTCCAGTATTCTCATTTAAAAATATAACTGGTTACTATGGCACTATATCTGGTTATTTTGTAAAATATTTCTTGAGCTTTACTCACTACTAGTTGAGCTCTACACTATTATAAATATACTTCAGTAAAAGGAGGAGGTCCTGTGATGTTTTTAGTTAATATGCTTTTTTCAGACTTAAGTAGAATGGCTCCATAACGCAATTGTATCCTCTTATTATTTTGGCAGGCATAATGAAACTAGTCAGTAGTGTGAGAAGAATATGACTCATTAGCTTTAACATGAATGTTTACTAAGTCTGTGGAACAAATGTCTTGTATTCATCCCCCACTTTCCACTTAAGCTGCAGATATCAGTCTTTTAAAGCCCTTATTCATGTTTCCTGGTTTACTAAGATACTCTGTTGTTTGTACAGTATTTAGAGCAAACTAAAATTTAGCTCACTTTTTGGCAGCAGAGGCAAGAGGTGGGGAATGCAAACCCCAATTTTTAGATAGTACAGTCAGCCTTCCATATCCACAGATTGTTTATCCACTAATTCAACCAGGCATGAATTGAAAATATTTTTAAAATATATAAATTTCCAAAAGCAAACCTTGATTTTGCCATTTTATATTAGGGGGACCATTTTATTATGCCACTGTATTTAATGGGACTTGAGCGTCCACAGATTCCAGTATCCACAAGTTACACAGGCATGCATTTCTGATAAGTAGTCAACTAATGACTGGTTTATAGTCCATGATATAATAATTGGTAGCACGGAGGAAGCTGAAGAGCCACTTTATTTTGTGGGGTTTGGAATGAAATTGTTAGTCATCAGTGATTTTCCATATTCTTCTCCCATTCCCCAAATCCAGAGGTTTTTAATGGTATGTCTTCTACTTTTTTGCATGAGAAATTACTGTTATAATTTATACTCTAATTGAACTATAGTCCAAACTGCTAAATATTATTACAGAAACAAAGCAAATTAACTGATCAAACTTTATTCGGTTTTGCATGTTATTTTCAGTCTATAGAATTTTGAAATACATGTCAATCTTGATCCAAAGAAAGGGGGAATAGCTACTTTCCATTTTCATGGGTTACCAGTAACATAGCCCATTCCCCCCCCCCATAAGAATAGTTGCATTTTTTAAAATCACAGTTTCTTCTACATCTTTTAACATCCATGTATTTTTTGAACACATGAATTTTCTTTTAAGTGGTCTAATGTTGGGCTCTTCTTTTTTCAGGTTATTGGTGTTATTAGCAAAGATATTATCCCCAAAGGAACACGCTTTGGACCCCTGGTTGGTGAAATCTATACCAATGACACAGTTCCTAAGGATGCAAGCAGAAAATATTTTTGGCGGGTAAGCAAGAGAAGCAAGAGCTTCATATAAATCGCGGGTGCAGATCATGGGCAACTTGAAAAGAGGAGAGAGGGGAAATTGCTGGATTTCTCTTGGCAGCAAAAAAATAGTAATATTGATAGAGAAGCACCAAATTGATGAAGGGTCCCTCCAGCAAGAGTCCTTCCAGTGAGCCTAGTAGCAAGGAATACAAGCAGCATAACAAGGATCTTTTCCTGCCACAAAAGTGATAGGGGCTCTCCCAGGCCACTTGAGGAATGGCCAAGGACATGCATGGGAGATTAATTGCTCACTCTTTGTACAAATGTATCACTAAGTAAGCACTAATACATTTATTTATTTATTTATTTATTTATTTATATTCTACCTTTCTCCCTGGAGGAACCCAAGGTGGTTCACAGATAAAACCTTAAAAATTGTTATAGAATTCAAACAATTAAAACGTCTATATATAACATCACATAAAATACACACAATATAAAATATAATATAAAATCACAAAATATACACAAGTTAAAACAGACTAAAAGGACGCCACACTTCTCTTTTGAAATTTATTTGAGTAGAGGAAATGGATGGTTTAGGAGTTCCTAATAAAGCTACAAATGGAGTGCAGGTTAGTGGCCTCCTTTCTTCTATTGCAGCCACATTTCCCAATCCTGCTGTTTCCCACATATTAGAGATGGACTAACAAAGTCTGAAGTAGAGAATCCATGCAGGTAGAGTTGGTTTTCCACTTCAGAGCTCCCCATCTCCCAAGGATAGACAGTGGTGAAGACGAGTGATTGGGATGTAGTTGCCAATTTGCTCCTCGTTTGAATTCAGAGTGGTAGCAATGACAATTAAAGTCCTATACAGCTTGTGGCTGTTATACCTGAAGGAAAGTCTCTCCATACCTATATCTGTCTGAGGTCTGCAGATTTCATGTTCCTCTTTGTCCAACCAGCAAGAGCAATATATTACAGGATGACCTGAGAGAGGGCATCCTCTGGTGACCACATTTATGTAAATGCTCCACTGGGAGCAATATATTCTAGGAAGACATGAGAGAGGACCTTCACCATTCCGAAATAGTCTTTTAAGCTGTTTTAGCTTGTTGACTTGTTTAATATGTTTTTATCCAGATTAACCTATTTTATTATTTTAATCTGGATTTGTTTTTAATTTTTTTAAATACTAATTTATTTGTATGATGCTCTATCGTCCCATTTTAAAGCGTGGGACAGAAATATTTTAATAAATTGATAAAAGAAAATGTGATAGCAGGCCTGGCCTGTTCTTCTCACCATCACATGGTGAAGTTGCATACCAAAATATGGCCAGTGCTAAATGAGATACAGGTAGAAATAGGTGCATAGATGGAGAATGGCAATGGGAGCAACATCCTTTATTTATTTCCTAATAAATAAATTATTATTATTTAGTTTATTTAATTTATAACCCATGGCATACATCTTTTACAAAACAGAATACATCTAAAAATACACAATGCAGCTTAATCTTTTTAATTTAAACTTCCACTATATCAGATTTAAAACAAAAACAAAAATATGGTTTCTATTTTTGTACAGTGCCAATCGTTTTTTCAGCACGTACCACTTCATTTCCTACTGCTATGACCTTTGCCCAAGAACAATTCTAAAACTAATTACTAGTATTTCTCAATCTCTTGCTCTGCAGTTGATTAAATGACAAATTACTTTTTCAAATGCCACACTGTTGCAAAAGACTATTTACCTTGAGCTCAATTTCAATTACAGAAATTGTTAGGGCCACTTCCTAAAATGCTGCCAAGCCTGCTGTCTCAGGATGCCCCTTCACAATAATGGTGATAGAGGGAAATAGCACTTAATGTTGGGTTTGAACATTCATTTGTTGGGAAGTTATCTCTTAACTTAATTTGCCTTATGAGTTTGTTGTGACTTAAAAATGTCTTTAGACAAAGAAGATGAATGTACAGATGTTTCCCATGGATAAAATATTCAGGGACCTCAAGTAGCATTGCACTGTTTATGCTGTAATGTGTCATGGCATTATTTATGGGTTTCCTTGTAGAAATACAAAGAAATATCTGTACAAAGAAGACTCAAACATATTGACTCAAACACATAATAAAATATTTTCTGGACTGTGCTCTGTCTGGCCAAAGGCTGAGGAATTCTTTGCCCTTCAAATGCTAGCATATCAAGGAGAAAGTTGTTACCTGTTCTTCTCCATTTTAATGAATATTCTGTAGGATTGTGTACAAATAGTCCACTGCCTATAACTGTCTTTACATATGGTGAGAAAGGACATGAGGTTTTCTTCTGTGCATCAAGGTCCATGCTGTAGCTGTGGTCTATAAACACAACTTACTGGAATTCTGAAGCTGCCTTGTTAAAACTAGTGTGCCTGTCTTATATTAACTAGCCAGGGTAATTCACTGTAACCCACAGCTGGTTCAAACAAGCTGGGGGTAGGCCAGTCATTAGATCACTGAAGTAATTCAGAAAATCTTGGAATAGGATTCTGACTACCTAACAGGATGTTGTGCCAGACTTTCAGTGAAAAAGCTGACATCATGCTTGCGTTACTTGCAACTGTCTTAGTAAATTATTGTGTTGATTCTTAGGATTTACACAGCCTCAGATAGAGAAGGTTCTTTCCTAAGGGCTTAAAAACAGCCCTGCGCATGCAAAGGAAACTGGGGAAGATAATTTCCCACATGTCATATGAAAGGCATCCTGATGTGGCTGGCAGGAACAGGAACATCTGTTGTGTGGAAGCATAAGTGCTACTTTCAAATTATACCTTCTAAAAACAGAAGGTACAGATAGGCTGTGCAAACTCCAAGGTGATGTCGTTTCTTGTAATTGCTGCATTATGACTCAGCATAGTTTAATCTTCCTTACGTTACATGGAAATATCTAGTGAGGTGGCAAAATAAAGTTTTACGAGGCCATGAGACTTGCTGCAGCGGTGTGTGTATGTGTGTTGAGGAAAACATACAGTAAATTGTGTTAGCATTGGAAAGGTGACTGGAAGTCACTTGATCTAACCTCAAAAAGTACCTTCTATCTGTAACAGAAGTGCACAGCAATGGAACGCTTGAGTTCCTGGAAGTCTGCAAATCGGAGCTAACAGACTCCTCTTGAGAGCATGATTCTTCAGGCTTTGTTCCATCCTTCTCATAACAAAAACACCACAAAATCGCTCAAGCTTCTTTGATGAAGCCACATGTATTTCCTCAGCCTCAAATGACAGGAAGTAAGAAAGTGAATCTGGTGTTTACTGCCTGTGTTAAAAGGCCAGCTTTGTTGCTATTCCCCCCCCCCCCCCCACACACACTTTTTTTAATGACTTCTTGGTTGATCCTTACATCAAACAGCATTCAGATGCAACTGAATGTGCATGCTTTTTTAAAAAAAAAAGCACAGGGGAAATGGTTCAGTGTTGCATTTGGACATAGGAAAGCCAAACTCAAATCCTTTCTCAGTTTAACTGGGTGGCCTTCTGGAAATCACCTGACTAACTGCTGAGAATAAAATGAAACAAGGATGTATATTGCCATTTATCCAGAGCACTTGGAACAAGGCAGGAAATAGATCTGAATAAATCATTTCTATTTGACCATGATGATTTAGGAACTATAAATAGCCTTTGGGGATTCTGGCTATAATGTGCCAGCCTATCTCCCACAGAGCGGTTCCTTCAGAAAATAACAAATGATCATTGTATAGATACAAGACTGTGTTATCTTTGCTCATTTTCATAATCCCAGAATCACTTCATTATTTCATCTGCTACCTGATGCAGTCCTGTTTTTTGGTAAATTTACCTTTTCATGTAGGAAAGTATTTCTCTTACTGCAAAGTCTGGCCTGATTCCAGATCTCCATTTAGTTAACAACACTTACACTTCACCTTACCGCACCCAGTCCTTCAACAAAAGGCCTGCATTCCAAGTTTGAACAAGTGTTACAAGTGGGGGATATTTGCTTTGCTTAAAACCTGGGGGTGGTAGTGGTAAGAAATGGCAAGTGCAAAAGCTGTAGTGGTGGCAGGGTAGAGGGAAACAACAAAGACTTGGTTGTGACATAACTCCACTAATCAGTCTTTACCAAAGTGACTCACTGCATTATTGCTAGCACACAGTCAGACCTTAAGTCGATAATACCATCCACTTGTTGATCAGCAATCCTAAAGTAGCTTCTTAAAGCAGAGTTACGGAATGCTCACCTTTGAACAGTGTTCCATTTCAATGCTATAAGAAAACAAAGCATTAAACAAACAAGCATCAAAAGGTTATAAAGCATTTTTAATTTGGAACAACTATTTAACTAGGAATTTCTGTTTTATGTACAGTGGTAGCCTCCTGTTTAGAAAATAAGCTGGAGAACCTTTCTATGTGTTGTATATTTAAACTCTCTTCGGAAAACTTTGTTTCCATTATATCTTTCTTATCCTCTTTTCTACAGATCTATTCTGGTGGTGAGCTTCTACACTTCATTGATGGATTTAATGAGGAAAAGAGCAATTGGATGCGTTATGTAAACCCCGCCCATTCTGTTCAGGACCAGAACCTGGCTGCTTGTCAGAATGGAATGGACATTTACTTTTACACCATTAAACCCATCCCCCCAGGTCAGGAACTGCTTGTGTGGTATTGCCGGGACTTTGCAGAGAGGTTGCACTATCCTTCCACTGGCGATCTGATGATGATGAATATCAGTAAGTAGATTTGCAGCACACTTGCACACTTGCTGACAATGGGTCTTAATGATATACATAACCATATGAGTGAGTCATCTCTTAACACAAATTTACAGTAGGAAGCATTTTGAAAAGAGATGCTGTTTTCTCATTTTAAAGCAACCTAGCTTAGCAAAAGAGCCAGTGTGGTGTAGTGGTTTGACTGTTGGAGTACAAATCTGAAGATCAGAGTTTGATTCCACACTCGGCTATGGGAACCCACTGGGTAGGTAGGAAGGACTCACTTTGTGTGAGTCACACTCTCAGCCCGAAAAAAAACCATGATAGTTTCACATCAGGGTCACCATAAGTCAGAAACAAGTCGAAGACACACATCAACAGCTTAACATTAGCAAGCACTAAGTGTTTATATGAATGTTAAGAAAAAGTAGATACAGGACATTCACTTGTGTATATTCAGTTGTGTGACTTCTGTACATTCATCTGTGTGACTTTGTGGGGCTGCGATGCAGTCCTTGTATCATTTTGCTGTCAGAACCTGTACTAATGTTCAGTAAAGGACAGCATAACTCCTGTATCTTGGCAACAGAGTTTTGGAACTGCTGGGGAAAACGTTGTACGCATCATTAAGAGACTGATGGTGTTTCACAATGTCATGGTGGCTTTTAAGACTGTTACATATTAATATATGTGCTCTCAGGATTTTTTTTTAATTACTTTCAATGACCGTGTAAGATTTTGTGATGGAAAACGAAAATGTTTGTTTTTAACTTGGTACAGCAAAGAAAAGAAGTTATCTAGTATGCAAACAGGACATAATTATGCTACTTATTATAGAGTTCTTTTTGGACTGGGAAGGGCAACCCAGAATAAGTTAAAAATCAAGATACTCTTAAACTCATTACTTAAAAAAGAACAACAAAGTGAACGATTATTTCAACAATCAAAGAAATGTCATAGGGAAGCTGAAAAAGCTTTCAGGATGCATAGAAAGAGAGATATAAAGTAATTTAACGTTACGGGATGTTCTGTGTGGGGAATCCCATGTTGCCTGTCAGGTGTCTTTGACTAACTTGCTAGACACTCCCAAAGCTACCTCCTTCATTGGCCTTGTGCAACCCCATTCTCCTCTCCAGTATGGGAGCTGGCTGGGCTGGTGAAGAACACTCTGCCCCTCTTGCCAGTCCAATCAGCTTCTGCCTTTATTTACTTATTTATTTATTTATCTGGAAAGGGATCCAAGGTGGCTCACAAATAATTTTTTTTAAAAACTTTGTAATAAAATTTTAAAGCAGTTAAAATCATCATGCTAAAATCATGTAAAATCACATAAAACATACAGAAGTTTAAATGTGAATAGAGCACACACCTTCTATAAAACCTTCCTGACAAAGATTATATATTAAAAGCCTGCCTGAATAAAAAAACATTTTTGCCTATTGGCAAAAGGTAAGTAGGGAGGGAATAAAGGGCAGTTCTTTCTCCATGCAGGACATCCTGGCATTTCCTCTCTGTTAAACATAAAAATGCTGTCTCAGTCTGTTAGGTATGGGCTTAGTGTCTCTACCCATGCATAGGATAACAACTTAATTTATAGCATCAAGTAAATTTGTAACTTTTTTTTTTTGTTCCTTTGTTTGACACATTTAGCATTGCTCATTTAAAGATTAAACAGGTGTGGAATTCCAGATAGTTTTGCCAAATCAGTCTTATTCAAATTGAGTTAGAACTTTTGGGGTTCTACTGTCTAAAATGCCACCCTTCAGTTCTTTAAAGAAAGGGCAGGATAGCACTGAAATTAATAGACAAAGAAGCTTATTTCTTACTACCGGCCTGCTCCAGAACCAACTAAAATTTGAAATATCAGAATCTAAACCTGTGCAATGTAATTGACAATAGTTCAATTAACTGGTGTCACAACAAGGTCCACAAAATAGCAAAGATAACACTACATGTACAATCAAGAGGGTTTCTTTTTGTTTGCTATGGAATATCAAATTTCCTGCTGCCGTATTAGAGCTTTGATTTCCCATTACAATAGTAATGGTAAGCCAAGGACCTCAGCAGAGTTGCTGAAGAACACTCATGACCCACTTTAAAATAATTTATGAACTAATGTAATGGTAATTATTCGTCTCCATTCCTACCTTCTGTGGAAAACTTTTTACCTCAGAATTTCTAAGTTCTTTTTCTTTTAGCAAAACAGGCATCTTATTTAGAACAAAAATGTGATTCAGCATTATTAAAATTCATCACTGAAAATGTTCAGCAGCTTCTTCTCTAGAAATGACTTCATACACCCACAGCTATTTTTTGAGGTCTCAGGGGAAAGAATTAAAATAAAATCTCACAGGCAGCTAACAAGGAATACAATACATAGGAGATGTACTTCAACCTAGATTTGGATATGAAGATATAGAAAGCCCTGTGTATGTCTTTATACTCCTTAGACACAGCATTTGTGCCCCTACACAAAGGAGACCATAAAATTTGCAAGCCACAAAAAAGGAGGCAGATAGTTTTTATAGATAGGACTTGTGCTCATAGGACATAGGGGTATGCGAGGCTGAATGTATAACATATTATATGCATGGAGCATATGCAGACTCAAAGATTGACCGACCAACACCTGTACTTTACTGAAGTGCACTCTGGTTTCTATAACCTGTCTTCTGGTATTATCCCTACCATTGCCATTTATCTTCTTTAAAAATAACAAGGATTCAAGTGACCATTTAAGTTCCTAATAGACTTTGCCAAACGAGCGATAGGACTGGGATAAAATAGCATTAGTGTCATTCATCTAACAGCTACACTCCTGTCCCACCCCTCTAATAATCTTTTGCACTAGCTGCTTTATTGAAGAACCAATGGATAAGATGGGTGTGGGGAGATTTTTGCTTTATTTGCCTCCACGAAAGTAAGGAACTAATACATTTGCTGACTCAGTAACTTCACATATGCACTAAAGTAAAGGGGTGGGCAACGGAACCCTACTTTAGGGCCAGTTCCTCAGTCCACCTGAGGTGGGTCACCCCCCACCCCCCTTGTGTGCCAACATATCCTCTTTTCCCTGTTTCTCCTTCAAAATGGTAACTGGTAGTTACATTGTGCCACTTCTGTCACTATTTTGGAGTAGAAAAAGGAAGAAAAGATATTTGAGAGGGACTGCATGGTTCTGAGGGGTTTCTGGTATGTTTCCACACTTTGGAAATGCTTTGGGTGATCTCAGAGTGATTTTCATTCAAGAATTATTCCTTTTTTAAAATGAAATTGAGGATTCAGTAGACTTTGGGGGATTGGTAAAAGGCTTCAGGGGACACAAAGGTGGGAACTGAGGACACACGTAGTCCACAGGCTGCACTTTCCCCAGTTCTGCTCAATGGTTGTTTCACATGTTACACAGAGATAAAAATAGGTTTGAAAGCAAGTGCACAATCACTAGATAGGAAGCTGCAGCCAGTAATGGATCCCAGTGAGTTCACCTACTATGATGCATTTGTTTTCAGACAAACTTCTCTTGCACACAATATATTGTATGAAGTGGCCCTAAGAATATTGGGTGTGACTTCCTGGTTCTCTCTTTCTCATGCTGTCAATCATCTGACAAACCCCTCCCCCCCATGCTCAAGAGCTTAAAGTTGCCATACATACATCACATTAACTTCCTTAAACATATTTGTGCCATACGTGAGGCTGAAAGAAAAAAATACTTGCTTAAGTATACACTCTCACCCATGAAAGTTCTTGCTGAACAGGTCTCCCCAGTCCCAGTCCTATCACTCTGTTATCCATTGCTCATGGTGCTGAAAAGTTGTACACTATTTTTCAGGTTCCTCTACTAGCAACAAGTAAGGTGACTCAATTGTAACAGCTGCTCAGCAGGCAGCTGTTACAGTCACAAAGTAAAAAAAGCAAGGCCATGCAAGAACATTCCAAGATGTTAAATTCAGGATTACAGAGGAATCCTTTGAGAGTCTTCTTCATAGTCCTGTTGTTCACATGTGCCAGCAAGGCACTCATTCATCTTTTGGAGTTATAGACATTTGCTTATTAGAAGTAGTCAGGGGAGTGAAGGATACAAATCTGTTTCCTTAGTAAGACATGTAGGAGGCTGCCTGCCTATCTACAGATCAGAGCATCAGGTTTTACTATGGCCTGTTACAGACTGCCAAAATAAAGCTGCTTTGGGTCTCTTTGGAAGTATGCTGTTTAAATGATGCATGCATCCTAAGAATCCAGAAGCTGCACCAAAAGCTGCACTCCAGTGCTTAGGAATGGAGTGTGGCTTTGGCGCGACCTCCAAACTCTTAGGACCCATGCATCATTTAAATAGCATACCTCCAAAGAGACCCGAAGCAGCTTTATTTTGGCAGTCTGTAACAGGCCTATATTTCCATTGAATGGTTCCAGGGTGCTGATAGCTACAGTGGTACCCCGGGATACGAAAGCACCGCGTTACGAAATTTCCGGGATACGAAAAAATTCTATAGGAAAAAACTGTTCCGGGTTACGTTTTTTTTTTCGGCTTACGAAAAAAATTTTTGGTGCTTTTCAGCGCTTTTTCGCACGAAATCGCGGCTTCCAGCGCTAGCGCCTATGGCTTTATTGGGTTGCGAAAGATTTCGGGTTACGAAGGGCACCGCGGAACGGATTATTTTCGTAACCCGGGGTACCACTGTACTAGCATATTAGAAAAGCAGATTGGTCTTTTCTAAAGGTTTAGAAGATCCATGCAAGCAATAGAATACAGATACAATTTACATGTGTAATGTGCAAGTTCTCTGAAGAGTCTTTTATTTTCGTATTATAATATTGCATCCTCAGTATGCACGTGATTGAACTACCTCCTAACCATGACACACATTATAGCAGAATCAGGATCATATGGAATATGGTGTACATGAGGAGGCTGTATGTCTCGTTCTCTCACCATGTATATACCACAGAAAAACACTTTGCCAAGTTAGGGCCAGTCATAACATACCACACACTTCAGGGAGCTGGGGCTAGTCATAACAGCTCACAGTGTTTCATCAGTGTATGCGTGGTAGGAAAAAAATGTTTAGGGTTGACATATTACAGGATAGAAGCAGATATTTGCTGAATCTTATGTATATCCATTTCTACCGTAAATGTGGAGGTGTGCTTAAAATAGAGGCATATTAAATTAAGGTTATTGAATCAGCACAAGATAGAGTGGAAAAAAGGAGGAGAGATTCCATTTTGTGCAAAGTATAAAACGGATTCTCAGGCCTGTTACAGACTGCCAAAATAAAGCTGCTTCGGGTTTCTTTGAAGGTATGCTGTTTAAATGGAGCCCTGGTGGCGCAGTGGTTAAATGCCTGTACTGCACCCATCCACTCAAAACCACAAGGTTGCGAGTTCAAGACCAGCAAAAGGACCTAAGCTCGACTCAGGCTTGCATCCTTCCGAGGTCGCTAAAATGAGTACCCAGACTGTTGGGGACTAATTAGCTTACTTGCTGTTCACTGCTATGATATTTGGAATAGCGGTATATAAATAAAACAAATTTTTATTAATTATTAAATGATGCATGCATCCTAAGAATCCGGAAGCTGCACCAAAGCTGCACTCCAGTGCTTAGGAATGGAGTGTGGCTTTGGCACGACCTCCGGACTCCTAGGACCCGTGCATCATTTAAACAGCATACCTCCAAAGAGACCCGAAGCAGCTTTATTTTGGCAGTCTGTAACAGGCCTCAGATTCTCAAGATTGACACTGCACATCAAGATCATTAAAAGTGTTGAAAGATCAGTCAATCAAAATTACTTCAAAAAGTTTCTCTTTGACAAGAGCTGTTTTATTACCCTGTTTCAGTTGTGTTTGTAAAGTGTTCATAAATCTTTTAAGTAAACTATCTGAATTTATGTATCTGTGTTTTTTATTATTATTTCAGCACAAAGCGATATTAATCCAAAGCAGCAAGCTAATGACAAAGATGAATTTTATCAGAAAAATGTTCCCCGAAGAGAACATAGTGTGAAGGAAATCCTGAAAACTGATTCCAGTAATCCTAGAGGAAGGGACTTATTCTATAGCCACATTTGTTCACATACTCAAGAAAAAGACTTGGAGAGCTTAAGAAAAAATTGTAGCCCTGAGAGGCCTTTCTATCCTCGAATTGTCTACCCAATCCGACCTCACATTCCGGAAGATTACCTGAAGGCTTCCTTTGTTTATGGGATTGAAAGGCCTAGTTACATTGCCCACTCACCTATCCAGTCATCTACCACACCAAGTCCTTCAGCCAGGAGTAGCCCAGACCAAAGTTTGAAAAGCTCAAGCCCTCACAGCAGTCCAGGAGTTACAGTATCCCCCCTAGCTTCTATGACTCCAGAACACAGAGAACCTTATCCATACTTGAATGGACTCTATAACTCAGAAGGACTGGGGTCATATCCTGGATATGCACCCTCGAGCCATCTTTCACAAGCCTTCCCCTATTCCAAATTCCTGTTACCACCATATGGCATGGGTATCAACAATTTCAATCTGTTTCCAAGGATGTATCCTTTCTACAGCAGCTTCCTTGGTGGAGGAAGCATTTCTAATCATATGTTGAACTCATCTGCCCTTCCAAGTTCCTTACCATCTGATGGGAGCCGCCAGCTCTTGCAGCCTGACCATCCACGAGACTTCCTCATCCCTACACATAACAGTGCCTTCTCCATCACAGGGGCTGCTGCCAGCATGAAGGACAAGCCATGTAGCCCCACCAATGGATCGCCCACAGCAGGCACAGCGGCCACTTCAGAACATATAATGCAACCTAAACCTACCTCAGCAGTGTTGGCTGCCAGCAGCAGTGAAGAAGCCATGAATCTCATCAAGACCAAGCGAAACATGACTGGTTACAAAACCCTCCCATACCCACTGAAGAAACAGAATGGCAAAATAAAGTATGAATGCAATGTCTGCTCCAAAACATTTGGCCAACTCTCTAACCTGAAGGTAGGTCTTTAAAGGAAGCATTATTTCTCAACTACTCTCAGATTTACAAATAACAACAAAAGGCTCATTGCTTTCTTAGAAAGGACTGTATTTTCTTTAATATGATAGCTAGGTTAACATGTTTTCTTCCAAGTTAGTTAACTGGCCTATCTTTTATTACTATATTGGGATAAAGATGTAATACATTTCCTCTATATGTAATGTCTATATCCCTGCACCTTTAAAGTTTTGAAAACAAAGGAGTCAAAGGCCTGTTACAGACAGGCCAAAATAATGCTGCTTCGAGTCACTTTGGAGGTATGCTATTTCAATGATGCATGCGTCCTAAGAGTCCAAAAACCGCACCAAAGGCGCACTGCAGTCCTTAGGACTGGAGTGTGCCTTTGGTGCGGCTTTTGGAATCTTAGGACGCATGCATCATTGAAATACCATACCTCCAAAGTGACTCGAAGCAGCTTTATTTTGGCCTGTCTGTAACAGGCCAAAGAGCATATTTTCTCTAGATGGCTTGAATAATATTTTTCTGCAGCAGCTGAGCAAGTTTTGTATAATATGAAGTGGGCATCACCCTATCACTTTCACTCTTTCAGTGCTTCCTCTTTTGCTTTGTGAGCTTTTGTTAACTATACTAGAAAGTGAACTCATTGTGACGTCAACAGCTTTCCTGGCTGGCATCCATAGTTTTTTGTGGGTATTTGGGGCTATGAGGCCGTGTTCTAGAAGAGTTTATTCCTGATGTTTTGCCAGCAGCTATGAAACACCTACTGGTGAAATGTCAGGAATAAACTCTTCCAGAACATGGCTTCATAGCCCCCAAAACCCACAAAAAACTAAGTGAACATTCTTGGGTTAAACCATTCAGATTTAAAACAGACATGGCATGCTGAGCAAGAGGAGGAACTGCAGCAGCAGCTGAACAGCTAGTGGTGCCAAGTAATGTATGTAGGAAGAAGTTACCAACTCAGAACTTGGTGACTAAGAAGTCAGAAAAGAAGCTGTGGGAGCTCACGTATATGACAAGATAGTAGTTAAAACAAATATCAGATGTGTAGCTCATTACCTGTATTGCCATTGAGGACTACAGCCTGTGCAGCAGAAATATTCTTGCACAATTACTGAGACGCAAGAAACTAAGCCACCATGTTGCACAGGTTCTCTTCATTCACTTGAGGAACATGTTGCTCTCACCTCAAAATCTAATGATGAGGGAAGAAAGAATATTCATCTTGACTAATGTATAATAGTAACATGTGACTAGAAAAGTGATACTTCTCCTCAGGTTAAAGCCAGCTTTATCATAAATTAGTAATGACTTGATAAAGACCTTTTTATGCAGGGTCCCAGAAGGCTTATAACATGTAACCACTCTGAGGGAGGTTTCTCATTGAGATGCACACTGTGTTTTTTAACTTTTATAATTTTTAATCATAATTTTACACTGGTTAAATGAAATGATTTTAATTCTACTTAAAATTGTATTGGTAAAGTTTTAACTAATTTTATCTTTGAGCTGCTTTGGATCCCACTATGGGATCTCTGTTGTAATCCCACCTCAATCTGCAGAGAGAGGCAGGAAATATAAATAAATCATATTATATAAATAAAGTAAATAATTAATTTCTATGAGTTAAAAATTGTTGAACAGTCCTAGAACCCTGGCAAAGAGTTATTTTATTGCATTAATAAAAAGTGGGGGCAGGGGAATTAAAGGCTTCCTAATATAAGTATTTCAACATTTCTGCTTCATCATTCTTTTTACAGTATCTGGTATATTTGGTATTCAGTAAGCAAATAGTAGCATTGGCCCTGTCGTATAACTACAATAAATGTTCTGTCTTCTAAAAGGTTCACCTTCGAGTACACAGTGGAGAAAGACCATTCAAATGTACTACTTGCAATAAGGGGTTCACTCAATTGGCTCACCTCCAAAAGCACTATCTGGTACACACAGGAGAAAAGCCCCATGAATGTCAGGTAGGTAACAATTTGTGTAGATTGAAATCCTGGTTTTAATACAAGGTGCATTTTGTGTACGTGATGCAGAGTTGAGGCCATAACTGGAGCACTGGTTGATGCCCATTACCACTGCTGAAGAGACAAACTGCTTTTCACTTTTAGAAGAGCTGGGTTTCTCTTAGCAGATGTAAACAAAGAGTGTTGATGTTTGCCATATTCTGGTTACATGTTTGTGAACCCTCAGTTGTTAAAAGGCTGGCAGTCATAATGTTACAATCAGTTTTAACATACACATTATTCATGTGGGATTTTTAAAAAAAGAAATTCAGGAACTGTATGATTTTAATTGAGAAGACTAAGGGCTGAATGATGATGGATTGCATTTTTGGAGTAATTATGCTTTTGGATTTCATGCATTAAAAATCCACCAAACACGATCCTCATCCTAACAGTCTTGTCTGTTCCCCCTTAATTAGGTTTGCCATAAGCGATTCAGCAGCACAAGCAACCTGAAGACTCATCTGCGGCTCCATTCTGGAGAGAAGCCTTACCAGTGCAAGCTCTGCACTGCTAAATTCACTCAGTTTGTGCACCTGAAACTGCACAAACGGCTCCACACCAGAGAGCGTCCCCACAAGTGCATCCACTGCCATAAGAGCTATATCCACCTTTGTAGCCTCAGGGTCCATCTAAAAGGCAACTGTCCTGCCGTCCCTGCCTCCAATCTTTCTGTAGAGGACCTCAATCGGATCAATGAAGAGATTGAGAAGTTTGACATTAGTGACAGTGCAGACAGGTTAGATGATGCTGAGGACAATGTTGACATGGCATCTGTGGTGGAGAAGGAAATTCTCAATGTGCTGAGAAGAGAGATAGAAGGAGCCACGCTGAAAGGGTCATTGCAGAGGAACCTGGGAAATGGGCTCGTCTCCTCAGGATGTAATCTTTATGAATCGTCCGATATGTCAATTGTGAAGTTGCCTCATGGTCATCCACTACCTCGGGTACCTGTAAAGGTCAAGCAAGAAACAGTTGAACCGATGGACCCTTAAATATTGTGGAAAGTGCATGGACTGAATGTGTACGGGTGAGAGTGTGCATGTGTGTATGTGCACATGTGCATACTGATGCATTTGTGTGTGAGACAAAGAAGTGATTTTTTTTAATTTATGACTTGGCAAGTCAGGGTGCCTGTAGCAATTGCTTGTACATAGTGTCAATGCTGCAAAGCAATCTTGGCTTACAGTAGTTTCCTCTAACTCCAGTTGTTAAGAAGGAACTCCAAAGTTGTATTCTCAGGGCATGAAAGGAGGCAAGGACTGTTGATTGCCTCCCCTGCTTCCAAAAAAGACAATCTTTTATCCATAATCATTTTCCAGTAATTGTATTTCATAATTTATTATGCAATTTACCATCTAAAAAGCAATAGTTAGAAAAATATTTACAATGACAGAAACTTTCATTGTACGTGAAATACAAGTGTTCTTTTTTTTTTTTTTCCTTCCTGTTGTCTTGTGGCCATTCTTTGTAGAAGTTATGCCTGCACATCTGTCCAACAAACCAAAAGGCTGCAGGTGGGGGGGGGGGAATGTTATATACCTATTTCAAAAATGAGGTTTTTGTTTTGCCAAAGGTAAATCCTGGAAGTCCTTATAGATGCAGCAGTATTTTGTAATTGGACAAGGTGGTTAGAAATGTGAAATTACCCCAAAATGTATGCAGCAGTTGCAGAGAGTAAGTCATACTGGTATAGAGACAGATGAGAGATTTTCATCTGTAGTATTTCACACCTTAGATGAATAGGAAATTCTCTGTCAGAAATAATGTATAAAACAAGGAAAAAAGTGAAAGTTGAAAAAAGCATTTCTCAAACCAGCAGTTGGGCATCACGAAACTTTGAATAAGAGTTTTACAATCAAATGACTTTTTCTGCCCACAACAAACAGTATTGCTGCAGTTTTAGCCAGTGGGGTACTGTGAACAAATCTGGTTTTTTAGATTCTTTGGGAAAGACTTCTGGGACTTCTTTTCTCTCAGCTCTCCATCCCTCCCTCAGCTATTTGCCCTCCTTCCCTGGTGACAAAGCTTTTTCTTATCAAACCTAATTGGTGTCCCCCCTTCTCTCCCCCCCCCCCCCCGTATGACTTAAAATTTCTCTCAGTATTTGTAATTAGTACATTTTGTGGTTAATTTAATTAAAAATGAAGAGGGCATTGCAAAATTGTTGAACAACAGTTACCTCATTGAGTGTGTCCAGTGGTGCAGAAAATGCTGTTTTATCTCATGCTTTGCTACTTTAGAATACAAATCAAAATGTGCAGAGGAAATGTTTAGCATGCTTTTTTTTCTTTTTGTAAATTGTTTTATTGTGCTAAGCCCAAAGATACCATGTCGGCATACAAGGTGTAGCAAAGAATACATGTATATTTATGAATATTTATACCAATATACCCTGTGTGTGCGCGCACGCATTTATTTTTATACCACTTACGTTTGTGAGCCAAAACTGTATAAGAAAATCTGTTTTACCTAGCTTGCTTCACCCTACCAAAGAGATAAATTACCAACTTCAGAACCATGATACTGTACTGGTCAGTCATTCATAAATATATATGCACAGTAATTTTTACTGACAGTTGATTACTGTATACTGTTACGTAAATAAGTTTATCCACATATTGGCTGGAATTCTTTATGACAGTTATGAATGCATAAGCTAGCATTCTGCACACGTGACTGTTACGTATTCAGGGTCCATACAAGAATCAGCATTAGTTTAGCAGCTATGTGGAGACTATGAAAGTCCACTTACCAGGAAACAGCTACTGCAAGCTACAGGGGTCTGTCCTTATATCAGTTGGGAGCAAAGGCTTCTGTTCCCATTCCACCTTATATGATCCATCTCTAGCATGAGGCAGAATTGTGGCAGAGACCCTGATTTTACCAATCATCCTAGAGATCACTCATGGGATGGGATGGAAATGGCAGCCAGTTTGCTCCCAAGCAACAAAGGATCAGACTTCCACTGATTACAGGGGATGCTTTCCCATAAGTGGGGATTGGGCTGGGATTCACTGAGTAGCACCATGGTTAGAGTGCTTATGCATTAGTAAATCCCATACAGGATTCTGGCCATTATTTCCAATATCTTTAACAAATTCTTTGAAGATTTTTCATATGAGTTCTAGATCCTGTTATATTCTTGGTGAAGAATTTGGAAAACACACAATTCAGATTTATTTTCCTTTATTGAAAAACAAACAACCCTTGATCTCACTCACCTATGTGTATGGCAAAGAATGGCAAAGAGTAGGGTGAGCTATTTAAAGTATTCTGGGAAGTCTACCATAGTTTCCTCTGCTTAGGAAAAGTTTGCATGATCATGTAATAGGGTCCTGTGCCAGGAGAAAGGCAGAATATTCATATAATAATAAGTAACAAGAGAAGAAGAGCCAGTGTTATTACACTCTTTTCCACTGTGTTGTGTATATATATTTGTATCACATAATAGTCTTAAAGAATTAGACCATTTCAGAAATGATACCATTCTTAAATGCCTTCATATTTGAATCACCAAATATATCTATGGTCTAAAAGCCCGAGGAAAACTTTAAATATAGCTTTTGAAGGAAGGATTACAGTTCATTACATTTCTGCTCCCATAAATTGTGAGGCAAATATATTTAAATGTAGCAATGTTTCATAAATGTAGGATTTTACTGTAGGAGAAACCAAAGTACCACTACCCCTATCACTGGACACACACTTGCTTTTAATAATTGCCTGTAGTGCTTTCTTGTATTTAATACAAATTTTACAAAGATTTATATGCATCAGCTTTAAAATTTGCTTTTTCTCTGTTGAATCTTCTCTCCATTTAGGAACTTCACATGTGAATGTAGCAACAATCAGTGTTTCTTCTTCTATCTTTTTTTAAAGAACAGGCTCTGACCAAAGTTAAAAGGCTTTTTACTTTGCTAGAACAAACTATCCTATGTTTACGTATTGGTTTACATTGTTATTTATGTGCAAAAATGTCAAAATGTAAATTAAATATAAAATGTTCATTGCTTTACTGATGATTCTTGTCCATTTATTAGATAATGGCTGGTATTTATTTCCAGCTTCTAGTCACCCTCCAAGCCTGTATATCAATAATAGAGTCCAGTTTGCTCCTGCAATCAGAACATAATATTATTTCATTATAATACATAAAATGTACACAACTTGTAAGCCCATAAACTTTCACTGGGTCCAACTGGGACTGGATTTTAGTCTTCACGTGCAGAAGTTCTGTTTCTGTCTGTGAAAGTGTTACCACCAAGCCACTCCTTAATTTTGCTTATACTCACCATTATATAGTCTCCATGAGATAGTGAAAACACTCTTAATACTCAGAAAAGGCTGTTTTATAATATTGACTTTAACAAGCCGCCGCCACCCTCCCACACACACACCAGCAAATGTCAGCTTCTCAGTATATTGTATGGGACTTACTTATTTCTCAAACATGTGGTACAGGGCCCTTTAGTAGTGACACACTTTCATTGCAACTATCCATTGCAGAATTGCGGGGTTCAGTCCAGATAAAGACAACTGTATTTCTGCCCCCAAGTCTGCCAGTTGAATGTGTATACCTCTTGTGCTCAAGCCATTTAGACTCCTGTATGTTTTAAGCATGCCTAGCTTTCCTTCAATTCCATGCAAAGCACATTTGGAAGATCTTGTATTGCATACCTTAGGGCCTTTCTGAACTTTGTCTTAACAGCAATGACTGGATTTAAGGCATGACAGACAAGTCCTGGTACCTTATAAAGAAAGCAGATGTGAATGCATGCTAACTCTAGAAGAGTAAAGAAGCTTTCTCATCTTCCCCCTCTCCTTGCGTCAGCCAGAATTAAATAATAAGGTAGACTTCTCTCACAAAGCTAATTTCATCATTTGCTATTTCTGTCATTAACAATAGATCTAAAACAGGCTAGGCCATGTGGCATCCTCTTCTAGCTGAACTGATAGTGAGGGGGGGAGTCCATTTTATATTGAGGCTCACAACTCTATATGATGTTTTAAAAGTATTTCTCTGTCCTTTTATATTCATTTAAACATCTGTCTGAAGAACTTGAAAAACTGCCAACACAGAACTGTGGAGTTAAGAAAACCAGAGCACCTTTGTCGTAAATGTGCCAAATGGTGCATGTCATACTTCTATATTCTACAGAGTGCTGATTTTGTTTTGTTTTTTTTAAAAAACATACAAAAAACCCAACAACCACACATACACATACACACACACCTTAGATTAACCGTTACCATCGTAAATTATTCCTCTACTTGGCAAAGAAAGACTTTTGTGATGGAGAGTTTATGGTCCAAGGTCACTTGTAAGCTTTAGAAGATGTTTCATAAAACACATTACAGTCAAAAAGCAAAGCACATTAGAACCAGCAATCCCCTGAAGCTGTGATGGCTCCGGCAGCTGCTGTTTCTTTTGTTGTTTTGGCAGAAATGAAGTAAATCCGCCTCAAAAAGCATTGACAAACTTACTGGAGTTTTAAGATTAAAGAAGAACATTAATGGGATGTTAGACAGAAAGAAACATGTAGCACAAGTCATAACTACCTCCAATAAAAGTGAAGCCCAGGCATTACGGATCGTCTTTTAACATGGTTGAAAGGCAGCAATCCCAAACTACTTTGGATTACTACTCCTTTTCCTCTTGGGTGACAATCCTAGCACACACACACACACACACACACACACACAATATGCCTATTTCTTGATATTAGACCAACTATTTGTGCAGTAGCCAGCTGGTCAGAAGTGCCTGCCACAACTGCACCCAGCTGGCCACTGCTGCCTCCTCTGCCTCAACTTCTCATGTGTGAAAATGGCAGTGGCAGTCATATAGGCCTGTTCCTCTCTCTCACCTACCCCAGCTTTACAGCAAAAGGAAATATGGCTGCTTGGTTGCTGCTCTCAGTGTGACTTGATGCAAAGTGAGTAGTGACCCAGTAGCTGGTCACCTTGGGAGCAGCAACCGAGAAGCCTCTTTCTCATTCATGCATGGGGGGGGGGTTGGACTGGATGGCCCCTGTGGTCTCTTCCAACTCTATGATTCTATGATTCCTTGCGGCAAAGGCCAGTGCAGGCGAGAGGCTTCTTGGTAGTAGGCTATTGAATTGTTGCTCCAAAGGTGACCACGTTCAACGAGAGAAGCTTCTCCCTGGTGAGGAAAGACTCAGTCCTTCACTGGGGCAGAGAGGGGCACAGATGATTTCCCCTTTTCCTTCCCAGTAAGGAAGGCCTTAATCCAAGAGAAGCAAATGACACTTTTGAAGAGTCAACCCTGGATACACAAAGGACATTTTGAAGAGTCAGCCCTGGACACTTCCCCAAGAGATGTACCTTCCCCACACAGCTTCATGTTGAACACACATGCCCAACACACACACATATACATAAACATTGTTTCTTCTGCCAATCTTCTCTCAGACTGTCTGAGGAAAGAAAGCAGAAGCAGCAGCACAGCTCCAACCTGCCATCCAAATCCAGGCAAAACTCACAAAGCGTAAGCAGGTTCCCAAGTGTGAAAGTTCTTTTTTGCCACTGTTTCTACCCTACCACCACATACTCATAACCCTTCATCTCCTCCATGGTCCTAAAAGCTGTTGGTTCCTCTTGCCATTCTTGTGCACCAATCCTTTTACTGTAGCTCTCCCTCTCCATCCCTGTTATCTCTATCGCCCACCTTGAATCCCATCATGGGAGAAAGGCACTGCCCCCTTGCTGCCTGCTTTTCCCTGACCTCCCCTTGGATCTTTCCACCACTCCCAGAAGGGCATACTGCCAAGGTGTCTGCAACTCTTGTGAAAGCCAGATTCTCTGTTATAACACTATCTGACATGTCTAGCAAGAGAAAGATTCTGGAACTGTCAAGGATGTAGCCATGAGGTCACTGTTCCCCCAAATAAGAAAAAAAACCTCAATGATTTTTTCCTTCAGTACCCAAATTTCTAGCATTGCAGAGAGACACTGATAATCACTCACACCTAAGTCTCTTACATTTGCTGTGTTCAAATTGTCTTGGCACCTTTTCTTTGGGTACATAAACAGTATTTCTAAATTGTTCAAATGACATTTTAAATTAGTGAAATACAAATTATGTGTGTGCTTTATTTGTTTTTAACTTTTGTATGGCTTTTAAATGATTTTATGGTGAACATTTTAATGTATTATTTTTGGAAGCCACCTTGGGTTCCATCTTAGGAGAAAGGTAACATATAAATGATGTAAATACAGCACGCCCACACTATAGGAGGACACGCCATATGCAACTTCCAGCATATGCTGGAAGCCGCACCAGAAAAACTCCTATCACTTCCCAAAAGAAGTAATGGGGTGTGCGCCCGCAGTACACACCACGCAGCACGCCACATGCACGAGCACCATTCCTTCTAATAGAACTCGAGCATACGCGTTTTTCCCTTACGTAGGGTGGGGGGACCAGAACGGATTCCCGCGTAAAGGAAGGGTGCGCTGTAAATAAATCATAACACTAGAAAGCTAGATATTTGGAGATTGAAGGAAAATTTAATTGGGGTGGGCAGAATTCTTATTTGAGAAGGCAATATCCTCATCCCCATCCCTACCCCCAGTTAGCTACACCCCTGTGAAATATGAGGCAATAGGATGCTTCCTGAGAGCCAGCATGGTGTAGTGGTTTGAGTATTGGACGAGGACTCTGGGGACCAGAGTTTGAACTGCTGCATGGCCATGAAACCCCCTGGGTGACCTTGGTCAAGTCACTCTCTCTCAGCCTCAGAGGAAGGTAAAGGTAGCTCCCCCCTGAACAAAGCTTATTCACCTTAGGGTCTCTGTGAGTCCTGAACAACTTGAAGGCCACAACACACAGGATAAATCCTCCTTCCTATGATAGAAAGGAGACACAGTACCTAGCTAGACCAAAGTTTTGTCTTCAATCAGGCATATAACAGGGGTTAAAGGGGAGAATTGGGGAAACAATGACCAATGGGATGACTCATTAACAAGATAGAATCCAAGGTGACCTGGCTAGTTGTATTAGAAGAAAGTCTGGCATTCTCATAGATGTCTTATGCAGGATAATTCAAAGTACCTTCTGAGAATACTGAAATAAAACCTGCCACTTTTCATTCTCATTCAGTTAGACAGCAACAGTGCTGTTTCCTACAGCGCTTACACTGCCTCATTTCCACCATGAGCGCTTTGCTCCTTGTTTTTCCTTCTTTCTGCACCACACAAGAAATGTTTGCCCACAGAATGATCTTGCCTTTATGGCTTTCATGGATTCGAAATGGTGCAAAAGGGTAGCAAATGGTTGGTTGGTTCTGTTCATTCATCCTCCTCCTCTATTGCTACTGCCAAATGGAAAAAGGACAGTGGCAGACTTTTCTGCCTCAGACCCTAGCATAACTTGACTAGCTTTGGTGCTAGACAAACATACTTTCCCAAGGATGAGGTGTGCCATTTACTGTTCTGCTTCAGGTAACATAAGCTCTTTCATGAATCGATTCTGATTCAATATCTCTGATGTATATTGACACGTGCATATCCAGTTTCTTACCCAGCTTTTGGGGGGCAAATAGCTTACACATTGTAAACTGCTTAGGGAGTGCTTAAGTGCACTGATAAGTGGTATAGAAATGTACTTAGCAATAGCAAGTACATTTCTATACCGCTTATCAGTGCACTTAAGCACTCCCTAAGCAGTTTACAAAGTATAAGCTAGTTGCCCCCAACACTCTGGGTACTCATTTTAGTGACCTCGGAAGGATGCAAGCCTGAGTCAAGCTTGAGCTCTTTTGCTGGTATTGAACTCGCAAACTTATGGTTTGTGAGTGAGTGGCTGCAGTCCAGGCATTTAACCACTGCGCCACTAGGGCTCTTGCTATCACCCCATTGCTATTGCAGTCTTGTCCTTGCTATGTGTCTCTTACTGTTTCCACAAAGTATTTTTGAAGTTTGAATTTATTATTAAATTGTCATTCACCTGTGTTGGATCGTATCATATAGGAAGTTAGAGGATTGTTGTGGTTCTTTCACAATGACATAATATCTTAAGCCAGCCCTAAAAATGACCAATGCAAAATGGGTCAGGTAAAGCCTGAAGAATCCATTAAGATTCACAAATATTTTGTCTCAATAAGTTCCCCTCAATCCTTCCACCCCAATTATATTTTGAGACACATTTGGGTAGTCTCATAGGGTGACATTTTATCTGCCCCAGAAAGAAGAGTCTCTCAACTGTCAGCACGTCCTGAAAGGTCGAAGGGTGCATTTTTAAAAAAAGTGAAAACTGGCCTTATTAATAAGCAGTTTAAACACTGTGTGGTCATGAGATTTAAAAAAATAACACTCTTAGCATAGTCATACGGAAAATTGTTTTTGCAGGACCTTAGAGACCGAGTATGAGGCTCTTGTTCTAACCTTTCTTACAAAAATGAGTGCATGCTGTCTCTGTGGGTGTGAAATATCTTTGTTGGCTCTACTGGCAGGTTTCATTCTGATTTGCCTTCAGATACATGAAGAAAATTGGTGCTTAACTTACCACAACAGAATACTGATGGTGTGACCTCATCACAGACCTGCCCAGAAACCAGCAAAACCTTTTAAAAGAAGTGCCTTTTACAAACATGAAATGAAATGAGCAAATGAAGTCAAGGGCCTTGCCGGAACATTCCCTAAAAGACAAAGTCTTGATATAATACCAAAAGGAAACAGGAGTGTTCTTTTTTCCTCCTATTTTTCCTTCCAAATGTCCAGAAATATTCTACTTTACTTACCAGAGAGTAAAAATAACATTCAAACATTGCCTCACCACAAGCTATTTCCAGTGGGACAATGGATTCTATGATCAGAGAGATGGAGTAGCAATGGGAAGCCCTCTAAGCCCAGTGATAGCAAACTTTTACATGGAACACTTTGAAAAGCAAGCCCTGGAAACAGCACCGAAAAAGCCCACAACTTGGTTCCAATATGTGGATGACACTTTCACCATTTGGAGCCATGGAGAAGAAGACCTGACTGTATTCCTGGACCATCTGAACAACATCCACCCCAACATCCAATTCACTATGGAAAAAGAAAAGGAAGGAACACTGCCATTTTTGGATGTCCTTGTCATCTGCAAACCAAACCTACGTTTGGGTCACACAGTGTACAGAAAACCCACACATACAGACCTATACCTGCACAAGAACTCCAACCATCACCCAGGACAAAAAAGGAGCACAATCAAAACACTGGTAGACCAAGCAAAATGCATCTGTGAACCCCATTTCTTGGAAGATGAACTGAAGCACTTGGACCGGGCTCTACAGACCAATGGTTAGTCCAGCTCAAACATCAGAAGGGCTGCCAGGCCCAGGAAAACCCAGAGAAGTGAAGACAAGCAGCCACCCAAGGGAAGGTATTTTTCCCATACATCAAAGGAATCATAGACAGAATAGGCAAAGTGGTGAGGAAGCACAACCTTCAAATGGTTTACAAACTGATGAAGAAAATCCAGCAAATGCTTCACTCAGCCAAGGACCAGAGAGACCCTCTCACAGCCGCAGGAGTTTACAGCATACCATGCAGCTGCGGAAAAGTCTCCATAGGGACCACCAAACGCAGTGTGCAAACAAGAATCAAGGAACACAAGAGACACTGCAGACTGGGCCAACCAGAAAAATCAGCAGTAGCAGAACATGCCACAAGCCATCCTGGGCATAAAATACTGTTTGAAAATACTGAAGTGCTGGACCATGCCAACTACTACCATGTCAGGATGCACAGGGAAGCCATTGAAATCCACAAACACCTGGACAATTTCAACAGAAAAGAGGAAACCCTTAAAGTGAACAAAATTTGGCTACCAGTCCTGAGGAACAGCAAAATTAGGACTCAGCAAATGCAAATGGGAAACCATTCAGAGTCAGGGGCTTTCCCAGCAGATAATGATCACCAATTAGCAGACATTAATCCTCGTTTGCATTAGCCTCCCAGGCTGAGGCCAGCCATCAGCACAGAACAATACACATGCAAATCACTCCTGCATTCCCAGGCTCACACAGTGCTTTTTCCAGGCAAGCATTCTCTGAAGATGCCAGCCATAGATGCTGGTGCAACGTCAGAAAGAAACTCTTTCTGGCCACATAGCCTGAAAAACTGACAAACATGGCCACATAGCCTGAAAAACTGACAAAAAACTAAGTAAAGATAATGTTTTATTGAACCCTACACTATATAGACCCCAAACTTTCAATGGGTTTGTCTAAGTACAGTGTTTTGTGAACTGGACCTGAGAATGTACTTGGACGGGAGACCTAAGAATGTTCTTCTCAGAATGTAGTGTTCACAGAAAAGTGATGTTCTGTAAATTTGTCAAAAGATATCATTGGCATATCCTTTAAACAGGGTTGAAGTCAGTGTGGTCTTATCTAACAGGCAAGCCAAAACCAGCAGCAGAATTGCAACCCTCCTCCATACAGGGCCTTCCACACACCCTTCACATCTGTTCCAGAGAGTCAGGAACCCTGTGGGGAAGATCTGGGAATCTGGAAAGGCATTACAGAGAACAAAATGAAGGTCCTGCTGTACAATGAGCAAAGGTCTCCTCATGCAATGTGAGACGAACCTCTGAGACTCCAACATTACAACATGTTTCCTGGTCCAGCCGCTCATTAGCAACTTGGTTGTTTGACTCCTGATCCACTGTAAAACTTTGTATTGGTGTCCTCACAAAGACTTTTCCAGCAGAGTTAGTAGACATTTTCCATTTGTCATTAATTTGGCATGGTGCCATCAGTATGCCAATGGCACTCAGCTCTATTTCTCCCTGTCATCAAAATTGACTGGAGTGTGGAGGCGCTCAACAAATGTCTGGGTTCTGTAATGGGCCGGAGAAGGGGCAATAGACTGAGGCTGGCTCCCAATAAAACAGATATGCTGTGGCTTGGCAATTCCTGGATATGGAAACTGAATGTTCTGGGTTAGCACTTTGTCTGAACAAGAAGGCATATTGTTTGGGATTACTCCTAGATCCATCTTTATCACTGGAAACCTAGGTCAACTCCATGTTCAGTGTTTGGTGGCAGCTTTAACTGGTCTGCCAGTCTTTCCTGGACAGACATGAATTAGCCAAAGAAATCCATAATTAGACTACTATAATGTGTTCTATATTGAAGATATAGATGGCTGACTGGAGTTCTGCATTGACACAATATAGCACTAGCCTGGAAAGAATTGCACTGGCTGCTGCTTCTGGTATGCTTTCAAGGTGCTGGTGATTATATTCCTAGCTCTGAAACTGCTTCATACCTGAAGGGGCACCTCTCCCTCTATAGGCCTGCCCAAGCACTGAGATCTGCTGTGAGGACCCTCCTTTATGTTCCACCACTGGGAGCAGTACATCGCAGGAGGACATGGGACAAGGCCTTCTTAGTTCTGGCACCCCATTCCTAGAATGCCATCCACTTGGAGGTCTATTTGGTTTCTTTACTGCATCAAGTCAACACACCACTTTTAATATTTAGGGGCCTATTTACTTTTAAATACACATGTTCATGGCTTTATCTTTTTGACTGTTTTAACTTGTTAAATTGTTTAATAAGTTTTAGCCTGTTTCTTCCTTTATTGTTTAAAATCTGGAATAGTTTAAAACTGCTTATATTGTTTAATTGTATAGTGGCCCCTTGGTATCTGCCGGGGTTTGATTCCAAGACCCTTGTGGATACCAAAATCCATGGATACTCAAGTCTCATTAAATACAATGGTGTAGTAAATACAATGGTGCAGTGTGTTTTAATACTGTAACAGTTTAATTCTATTTTAATGTTCAATTTTGTGTGTTTTTAATTGGATTCTTTTAAATTGTAAGTGACTTTGAGTTCCAACTTTGGGGGGAAATGAGATAAATATATAACAACAACAACAACATCAATTATGATCTGATGATGAAATGATGTACCTTATATAAAATAGCAAAATTATGGGGGAGGGTGCTTTGGAATGTATAACTGTGTGGAATATTTTCAAGCTGTGGGTGGTTGAATCTGTGGATGGAAATTATGTGGATATGAAGGACTAACTACACCATCCTGAGTTACTACAGTATTGGGCATGATATAAATATTTTAAAACTGGAAAGTCAAAAAATGGAATACACCCAGTGGTCGCTCTCAGAAAATTATGCATATGGCCCCATTGATTTAAAATGGTCAAGCTTGATCTGTGTGCACAAAGAAATGGATAACAACTTGACTGGTCACAGTTTTGAACCTCATCCTGCAAACCATAGCAAAGGTTGGTCCTACCATTAGCCAGCATTGGACAATCAGTCAAGCACCAGATTATGAGACACAGAAATGACAGCTTCCCTTCCCTGCCAAGAGACAACACCCCACAAGCTAGTCATGACCAGAGATTGGAAAGAGCCCTTTTGGGGGGGGGGGATTACAACTCTCAGAATCCCCCAGCCAGCATAGTTATGATCTGGCTTTATGTGCAAAAGAGTGTTATAATCTTTGGCTGAAAGCTTACACAGTTGAGCATAGCATAAGATTTCCTCATGTGGAAGTCAGTAGTGGCTCACCTAATATATTTAACACCTGATGCAGACCATTTTTTTGAAATAATAATAATAATAATAATAATAATAATAATTTATTTCTTACCGGCCTCTCCCCCATGGATTGAAGCAGGGGAAAACAACAACCCCCCTCCTCTCTTCAGCAGCCTTTTACAAGTCTGACAAAGCTTCTGGTTAGGTAGGAAAGGGAGGCAACTTGTTTTTCTGTGGAGTCAGTAAAGCCACCAGATCTGTAAGGCACCCCTTCCCATTAGTGGCCACTGTTGGGAGTGGGCCGCTGCCACCACCATGCAGTCTTTCTAGGTCTAACAGAGCTTCTGGCTGGGTGTGAAAGGGAGAAGAATTGCTTTTCTGCTTGGCCAGCAGAGCCACCAGACGCAAAAGGCACCCCTTTCCACCAGTGCATTGGGTGACTCCCCCTCCCCTCTGAAGTGTCACCTATTGCAGTCCACACCCCCTACTGATGTTCTTGGAAGTCAGATACAACTCTCCTTGTCACCACCAACAGGGCTCATTGTTGCACTGTGATATCCCTCTCCCCTTGCACTGCCATTCCATTTGCTAGTGAAGAATGGAGGAAAGGAAAGAAGCATCTGGCTAATCCAGTAGCCGGACTAAGAACATCAGCCAGTGAGACTTCTGGAGGACCCCAGTGGATCCTAGCAAAACACATAATCTATTCACCAGCAACAGAATGGGGGGAAGGGGGTATCGCAGCACAGCAGTGAATCCTGGTGTATGTTTAAAGGGGGGGGGGGGGGGGGGAGGGGAAAAGGAAAAGATAAGAAAACCTAACCCCTCCAAAAAAAAAAAAAAAAAATCCACAAGCATAAGGTGGACTTACACTTGTTTATGTCATTAATGGATGCCTGCCTTTCTGCAATTTCCTCTTCACAGTTCTCTGAGGTCTTGAAAGCATGAGGTCTGGAAAGCTTCTATGATGTACAGTGGGTCCTTGGTATCTACTGAGATCTGGTTCCAAGACCACCACCACAACCCCAAAATGCATGGATGCTCAAGTCCCATTATATAAAATGTAAAATGGCATCTCTTGTTAAAAATGGCAAAATCAAAGTTTGTGTTTTGAAATTAATTTATTTTTAAACCAGTGTGGTCATGGTAGCACCAGCCTGAGGAAGACTGGTACCCAGATACATCACATGGCGTTTCTGTTTTAGCCCATAGATTATCCTGATAAAAGGAAGGGAAAGGTGACTCTGCAAAATGGAACCAGTGTAGGCGAGAGGAATGGGAGCGCTGAACATTGCTTTCTACTCATATTTTGGCAGGAGGCCTATTTAATGTTCTCCAGCACAGGCAAGGTATTGCTTTCCTCAGCATGAGGGCTGATGTTCCATAACTGCAAATCAGTTCTTTAGCAACAGAGAGTTGATCCTGTAGAGGTGAAAAGGCTAAAAGAAAATGATTCATCCAAGCCCAGTGATTCATCCAAACCTCAGTTCTGAGACCTAAGGCTGGCATCTCAAATCAGGTGTTCGATCAGCCTATTGTTTAGTGCTGATTCCACATG
Source organism: Sceloporus undulatus (assembly GCF_019175285.1). Classification (NCBI taxonomy): domain Eukaryota; kingdom Metazoa; phylum Chordata; class Lepidosauria; order Squamata; family Phrynosomatidae; genus Sceloporus; species Sceloporus undulatus. Next base: position 112,658,612 of record NC_056522.1, on the reverse strand, counting down.
AGATCCTTAAAGTGTCAGTCAAGATATAATCAGATTGATATGAAGAAATGAAAACAAGAAGCCAACAGGAACAGCCTGGCTAGGCTTCCAAGTAAGGCATTAAAATAGATACTTGTATTCACCAGTGCCACCAAATAAGCACTAGCAGCTGCGGAAATCACTTCTTATTAGGGGGTTGTGTACACTGCAGAAATAAAGCAGTTTGACACAAATGCTATGGAATTTTGGGATTTATAGTTTTGTGAAATGTTTAACCATCCTTGCTGGAGCACTCTGGTGCTGCCTACCAAACTACAAATTATATAGCATTGAGCCATGAACATCAAAGTGGTGTTAAACTGCTTTATTTCTGCAGTGTAGCAATACTCTAGTAGGAGAGACCGTTTTTTTTTTTTTTTTTGCCAGAGCAATAGCTGCAAAGAGAAGAAAGTCATTCCCTAAACTCATTAGCTTTAGAGCCTAGAAAAAGTTGTATTTTAGGACAGTAACTGGTGGTTGTTGTCCAAGTACTAATGAGACCAAACCCTGTGTAGTTTCTGGAACTGGACACAATTAGATGTTTTCAGGGTAGTATGGTGCTTTTATGGAGTCATATATCTTGCAAGGATAAGTTACCCTGCAAGTAAGTCTGAATTTTGATTGATTGATTAATTGATTGATTTGGCCTGATGCTAGCTTATTATCAAGGCTGAGCTATATACAGCTATACAAGAGTAGCCAGGACTCAGAAGCCAGGAGTCCAGAGTATGAATACAAAGAACAAACTAGGCAAAGAATACAACTGTTTCACTCGAGCTGAGATGCCGAAATTACCCATCCTAAACCTCCCATACTCAGCCCTGGTTACAACTATACAGATATGTTTATACATATATATATTTCACTTTTAAGCCCTAAGAAAGGCTCCACAGCAGCTAACAGAAGAACAATTAGACCACAATAAAACCACTTAAATTCAATTAAAGCAAGAAAGAATAAAATGACTAAAGTGTAATTAACTGGGAAGGCAAGAGCTTCAAACCAAATTAAAAGGCAGGAGATCTCTTTTTAAAAAGGATTATTTGTTCAGAGGAAGGGTTTGCTTTGGTTGCATCTACACTTCAAAATTAATGCAACTTAACAACACTTTATAACTGCCATGGCTCAATGCTATGGAATTCTGGGAGATGTAATTTTGTGTGATATTTAGTTTTCTCTGTCAGAAAGCTGTGTTGCCACAACAGTCCTGTGCAAGATTTTTGGTGAGATTCTCTGCCTTCCTTTGAGGCTAAGAGCCCTGGTAGTGCAGTGGTTAAATGCCTGTACTGCAACCACTCACAAACTGCAAGGTTGCAAGTTTAATACCAGCCAGGGGCTCAAGCTCAATTCAGGCTAAAATGAGCACCCAGCTTGTTGGGAGCAATTAGCTTACACTTTGTAAACCACTTAGGGAGTGCTTAAGTGCACTGAGAAGCGGTATAGAAATGTTATTGCTATTGCTATAAGAGAGGGTGACCTACCCAAGGACACTCAGTGGGTTTCCATGGCTGAGTGGGGACTTGAATCCTGGTCTCTAGAGTCATAATCCAGTGCCCAAACTACTGCATCACACTGGATTATCTAAAGCTTAAAAAACAGAGAGCCATGAGCTACTGTAGGAGTGGAAGTTCCACACCCTCCATTCCACAATAGAAAAGGCCAGAGGTTTTAAAAGTTTTTTTGGGGGGTTATGCCTCCTCCCAGCATGGCTTCTACTTCCTGCCCCTCAGAGGCCTTGGTCTTATATCTGAATCAATTGGCATCTGCCAGTGGGTGGGATGCACAGCAAAACCTCTGAGCATCAATGTAGTGGGATAGGCAGGATAATATGGCAGGTGCTAGTTCACCTCATACCATTTTAGGGCTTTAGGTCACACTGGCCCTATCCTCTCTTATTGTAGAGACAAGAATTTGCCTGCTCAGTGTCTGATTTTGGGCAGGGCCATGACTTATACTTTACTAAAAAGACTTTACTAAAAGGTCTTTACAACAAAACTTCTACTTTACTAAAATATATAATCAGATGGAAGGAATAAGAACAAGAAACCAAGAGGAGCAGGCTGGCTAGGCTTCTAAGTAGTGCATTAAAGTAGGTATTCATTTTTATTTATTATATTTATGCCTGGCTCTTTAGAAATGTTCTCAGAGCAGCTTCACCAGTGCTAGCAGATAAGTGCTGGCGGTTGCAAAAGTCACTCCTTATGAGGGGTGTGTCTAGAAATACAACAGTTTGACACCACTTTATAACTGCCATGGTTCAGTGCTATGGAATTCTGGGATCTGTAGTTTTGTGAGATATTTATGTAGTTTTGAGAGATATCCCTGTCGGAGAACTCTGGTGCCCTCACCAAACTCCAAATTCCAGAATTTACTTGTGGTGGGAAAAATATAACTTATCCACCATTAGAAACAAAGACCCTCAAAGCTGGTTGTGGCTATCTTTCAAACAACCATCCTTTTTTCACTGCCAATGATGTGGTGGTCAGTTTTGAAGTATTTGCTCACCAAGCAGTTCACATAGCTACAGACCACCAAGATGCAGGCAGCTCTGTTCCTCCATACCAACAAACCAGGTTTAGCCATTCGCATGGCCACTGGAAGCAGGTTTTTCTAAAGTAAATTCCCTGTAATTTCCTTCTCAAGAATAAGCCTACCCTCAATACTTTCCTTTACAGCAGGGACAGCTCACAACAGTAGAATGTTGTTGGGAAAATTCATTCCTCTTTTCCAGCCCTGTTACCATGATTTAAGGTCACCGGGTGCAAAGGGAAGATTGTGGGTGAGGATGGCTGATGATATCATCATTTCTGATCATCGGAAAGTCTCCATGCTTTCATCCTTTGAGTTCTGCCTTCATTGTGACACTGCGCACTGCTGAACAACTGACCTCTATACCTGGAATAGGCAACCATGGAAGACTAGGGGGCTGCATTAGCCCTCCAGGAGACCTTGGAGGACTAGACCCCCAATGTAACTGCTTCTGCAAAAAACAAAAAATATAAATAAATCAATTTCTTTGCCCCAAATACCTACCCAAGGCTCTGTAGAAGACATGGGAACACCTTTGAGGGCATTTCTGGACCTCTAGGGGCCATTTTGGGGTATTCTGAAGCAAAAAGCATTGGAAAATGTTATAAACTTTCATTTTGACCCAGGAGAGTGTCCAGTGGAGCTCCAGTCATGTGGAAATGTCCCCCAAGCCCCATTTTTGTTGTTGTTGTTGTGACACGTTAGGGTCATTTCCAACTTATGGTGACCCTAAGGTGAACCTATTACAGGGTTCTCTTGGCAGGTTTCTTCAGAGGGGTTTTGCCATTGTCATCCTCCAAGGCGGAGAGCGTGTAACTTGCCCAAGGACTCTCAGTGGGTTTCCATGGCCGAATGGAGATTCAAACCCTGTTCTCCAGAGTCATAGTCCAATACTCAAAACATATAATCTAGTTCTTTTAACGAGGTGATCCCTGGGTTCCTATTCCAGGAATGTCAGATGGTGGCAGATATTAAGGCAAAGCAGCAATTTCCTTGTAAAGACAACCTGCACTGCTATTTGCATCTAGTGTCACACAGTGTGGAACGGGGGATGCCAGGGTGTGGACAAGTGAGGGGGGAGAGAGGTGAAGTCAGGAGGGTTGGGTCTGCCCCTCCTTTGCCTCTGCATGGCTTCCTTGTGAAGAGGGAGCTGCATGGAGGTGAAGCCATGAGGGCTGGGCTCACCCCTCCTTCACTCCGTGTGGATCTCTTCTCATGAGGAAGTCACATGGAGGCAAAGCCAGGAGAGCCAAGCTCATCCTTCCTTTACCTCCACATGGCTTCCTCTTGAGGAGGGAGCCGCATGGAGGCAAAGCTGAGAGGAGCACGCTCACTTCTCCTCTTCTGCTGCCTTGGCTTCTTTCTCAGGGAGAGGGCCATGGCAACAATGAAGAAGGGGCGGGCACCAGTATCAGAACCATACCACCTACAGTGGGAGGAGGGCCCCACCAGGTGTCACCCTTCTTCTGGGGCATCACCCCATGTGGTCCGGATCCCCGCATCTTCCTAGTGATGCCACTGTTCGTATCAGAAAGAAAAATCTATGGAGGGCATCTGCAGTTTCCTTTTCTAGAGCTTAGCATTTAGCACTCAATTTTTAGGCAAATAGCAACCTAATTCACTGAACTATTCAACTAGAGAACAACATGTTCAGTAATGAACAACTGCTACTAGAACTGGCACCCCTTCAGCAATCTTTTAGTCCATGGTAAAAATGGATACTGGAGAGCATTTTTATTCTCCTAGAGTGAAACAATAGTTTTCATCTGTTTAAAGTTCTACATGTGGACTCCAGGCTGAAACAGACGCTGTTACCACCCCCTCTTACCACCACCCCCCACTCACAAATGCATTATCTTCACATCAGAAATCCAGCTGGTCTTACAACTCATCCCAGATAAACTTATTATCTCTCATCTGCTGCCAGAAATACTCTACACCATTAAAGGGCTGGAATCTTCAAAAATGAGCTGAAGCCAAGTGGCCAATCACTTCATATAACTTAGGAACAAATGGGTATTGGACTGGACACCCAGCTTTGTTCTTGCTTCAAATCTTAAACCACTCACAGAAATAAAAAAAAAAGTTACATTTTCTTTAAGGACCAAAGATCATAGCACAGTTCTTAGAGAAGATGATGAAAGGAAAGCTTCATTCTGCATTATTTGAAATTGCCTGACATGATATAACTAAACTGAAGAGACATTTTTGTTATTTTAAAAACAACATGCATAATCATTTCCAAACAGAGACAATGCTAATTTATTCACATCTGAAAACTGCATATTAAGCATGCACCTGGCTTAAGTGTAATGGTATGTGTACTATTATTATGGTCACAATCCTCCCACTTCCTATTCCATCTATGGGCAACCTACTCAAGTACACAAACAAAACATGTAAAATTGGAGACCTAGGGGCATTGACAGGTTACGTTCAGGTTATCTCAACGTGCAATAACCATGAGCTTGTCTACAAACACCAAGGCAGGTTTGGGAGAACTGCCCATACATAATTCTCCCTGTTAAGCTCACTCCAGTACCATAAATTGTAGTATGCAAGACCACACAGCTGTGGCCACTCTGAGTTTTCCCCCTCCCTCATGCATGCAAATGTATGCATTTCTGAACTCCTCTCCCACACCTAGCCTCACACTGACTTTGTCATGTACAAGCAAATATCCAGATTTTCTGCTCAAAACCAAGATAAATCCCCACTTTCCCCCTCCAGATTAAAGCCTGAGGCAATGAAAAGGGAGAGATTCAGCCCCAATCATCCCATATGTCATTTGGACAGCATGCTGTGAAAACTAGGTGAGACCATTTTATTTGACCTGAGTAGATGGGCCTGTAGAGTTTTAAATGACACAAGGTTTTTAGTATAAGGTTTTATAAGGTTAGATTTCTACCCTTTATTAGACTTCTAGCCAAGAATAAGATTCAAGATGGTCAACAATAAAAAGAATAAACAAGTACATGTTAAGAACATGAAACATTAATTAAGGCATTAAAAGTAGTTAAAAGCAAATCAGTAAAAAGAAACCAAGATTATAGGCTTCTTTCACTGGACCTCAGTTTAGCCACCAAAAATGAAGGATAACAGAGGGAGGGCCAGCTTAGCCTTCTATGGAACAGAGTCCCACAGCCTGGGATTAAGCATCAAGAAGGTCTTGTGTTTCCACCTATCTCATGATCCCATCAAAACTGCTTGTGAGGGTGGTGGGACCAAGAAAAAACCAGTCCCGAAGCTCCCAAAGCCTAGTAGCCTTGTGTGGGGGAGTACAGTCCTTCAGGTAATTGTGACTATTAAAAACCTCGTCTGCAGCCATGCATCCTGAATGGTAAGAATAAACAGGGTGTGGAGGCATTTTAATCTCAGTGGAGCAGCTTTGGAATGACCTTCCTCCATGAGTCAAAGGAATCAAAACAATGTCATATAATAGCCTTTCATGTAGATGATAGGACAATGTTTCAGTGTGTGGCTGATGAATTTATACATGTTACCTACCCTAAGTCTTTGAGAAGGAAATTCAAATAAAAGATGACATAAACAGCAGCAAAGCAATGTATTCCATATTTTAATATTAAAAGTAATCCATACAATTAATTGTGTATTCACTCGAAGGGGCAATACTTTGGCTCTCCCCACTTCATCCTCATGTGTCACAATGATCCCTTTCCTCCCCGTGCCAACATATTAATAATAATAACCAATTATCTTCAAATAAGGCGTGTGTGATTGGCAATGCAAATGTACAAGTACACATTCTGTTCTAGAAATTAATCATCAACACAACAGATCCAATCTCATCTTGGAACCTAAGCAGGGTCAAGCTGGGTTAGCATTTGGATGGGAGAAAGCCAGGAATATCAGGTACAGTAGGATGTATTACACAGGAAGGCAATGGCAAACCTCTTCTGAGTATCCCTTCCCTAATTCATGACATTCATGAGGTTACCATATATTGACAGGAGACCTGAAGGCACATATAGAAAGAGCTCCATGCTCACACAATTACTTGGCTTTGCTCATAAGTATATATTGAAAGGAGAAGGGAAACAGACTCTATAACCACTTCTGAATAACCCCAACAACAAGAGTATAGTAGAGTGGTTAAAAGATCTAACTAATCCACGTGAAGTGATCTCAAGTGCATGGCTTTAGGGTGGCTTTTCCCAGAAACACCCACATCAAGAAACTCCATCCCTCCTTTCCCCAGGCCTTTGCAAAGTGATGTTAAGAATACAAGTGGTGCAGTGACCCCTTCATTTATCTTTCATGTAGTTTATCTTGACTTGAAGTAGGATGCAGGGTGAAAATATGTGGCAAAGGGGCCTGTCTCCATTCAGCTTCACTGTCTTTCTTCCTCCTAGCCTCACTGGCTCACTTCACTCTTGCATTAAAGAAAGAAGTGTATAAACAGAATAAACTCTAAATGAAGAGACTGAGTGCACAGTTCTACCCCAGCTGGCTCCATATACAGTAACAATATTTTATTATTATTATTAAGACCACAGCGTGTCCATTGCAGTTCTTAGTACTGGGGCTTGGAGAAATCACTTTTTGGATACCAACTACAGAATCCTCTAGCCAGCATGGTGAGAATTCCCATAATGTAGACCCATAAAGTAGTTTCAATTTTCTGTTCAGAACTATCAATTTCCATCTCCTTATAACAGGGCTGGGTATAGTCTGTCCCCTCTAAGGCTGTCCTCCAACTGCAGATTGCCCATTTTCTGGCCAAAAAAAGGATAACATCCATCACCTGCTTTCATCTTCATTCTCCTCAGAATTTGATTTAAAACTGGTTGCAGGGCCATCTCATTTTTCAAAACCCAAGGTGGATTTCTATCCACTTCCAGTTCATGTGGGCAGTGGCATCACCAACCTTAATGACACCTGGTGAGGGTGGGGGTTTTGTTGAGGAGAGGGTGTCAGTAGCCTGTCCCGTCCCACCCCACCTCCCTGCTGCTTACCCCTCATGCCTTTGTCTCTGGCCCTGGGGAGAGAGATGGGCCTACAATGAAGATGTAAGGGTGCACTCACCCCTCTGCCACAGCAGGAGGAGGACCCCACCAGGGTGTCATCACTCCTGTGGGGGTGTCATCTGGTGCAGTCTGCACCTCCCATTGCCACCTAGTGATGCCACTTCTGATTTCTTCTGTTGTGTCTCTCTTGGTTGCAAAACACTCAGTTCTTGTCTTCAAAGAAATAATTTGGCAGTGATGCAAGTCACAAATTGAACACCAACACAGAAAGTTCCAGAGATTAGTTTTATTCTGGGAGGAATCGATAAATAAAGGTAGCATGAATGACCAGCTGTGGTGTCCCCATTTAGAGCTAAAATACTGATATTAATGGCACTTGATAGTCAAACAACTCAGCTGTCTCATTGTCTCACTGGGCCTTCCCCCGGTAGAAATAATCTTGGATTTACCTAATAATCTATTATAGTACTTCATTTTTCTCTAATATTGTCTAAAGCTGGGGTTCCCAACTCACAGAACCTTTATTTGTATAGCGGGGGCCCCAAGAGACCTATCCTATGTCTTACAAGTTAATGGTGTTTAGGAGTATATATAAGACTATATTCTTATTCTTTAATTTCATTCCATTTTTATTTAGTTCATTTTACTGGAGTGGTCACAGAACACCTAGAAAGTGCACAGGGAGCCCAGTATGCTCATTTTATTCCTTTATTTTATATATTTGTGTCTTCCTTCCTCTGGTTTTTCAGTTTCTAATAATGGTTATCTGCTGTAATGTTCTTAGTAATGTTTCACTCCAGTCCTGGGTCTAAATTCTCATATTTCCTACATAGCCAAACTGAAAAGTGCATGGCTTAATGGACACACACAACGTGGCGGGCCAAAATGTTTAATAGCCTAGAGCAGTGTTATATCATCTCCCCTTCCATGTACAAAAACCAGATGGACTGACAGTTCAACCATTGCTCAGCACTAGTGATGCGATAGCATCTTCTAATACAAGTCAAGACAGCAGGCTAGAAGGGGACAGGGAGGGCAGCAGTGTAGAGCAAGTAACACAGCACATATCTCTCTCATTCTTCTCTCAACACATTGCACTTGCTTCCAAGCATCTTCTGTTTGAGGCAATTGCCTCACTCTCTGCCCAGTGGTTGAGCCAGCCTTGAAAATGCACTTCTGGTTCAGGACTCAATGGTCCTTCTACCATGGATTACTAATACCTATGACCCAAGTGGAAAATATGAGAAATCTTACCACTTGGTAGGCCCACCTACCACTGTAACTATTGGTATGTATTCAAAAATATGGCAGAAAGCACACACGTCTCCACTATCCTGGATCCTGGATTAAGTGGCTGGACCAGAACAGTCTGACTACATAGTTCTGTGCACTCCCCATCCCGGCAGCTGTCAACTTGAAAGAGAAGGCTGTTGCTGCTGCTGTTTACAGGTGGGATGAAAGAAATGGGAGGCAGCTCAGAGAAAAAGATCTGGCTGGTTGTAGCTCCAAGGGGGAAAGAAACAATGGTGGGGACCTTGATATATGTACCCGCATCTCCCTTCCCCTCAAAGCTGAGACCAGCCACTTCCTCCTCCTCTGAGTTGTATCCTCCCTCCTTCACTAATAAGTAGCAGCAGCAAGAATGTCTAGGTAATGTGAAGTCAAAGACTTTCATGGCCGGCATCCATAGTTTTTTGTAGGTTTTTTGTGCTATACAGCCGTGTTCTAGAAGAGTTTATTCCTGACATTTTGCAAGCATCTGTGGCTGGTGTCTTCAGAGAAATGGGTAGTATAGTCTGAGTAGTTTTGCCTGGGGAAGAGCTGCTTAGGGAGGAAGTTTTGGGTGGGGAATAAAGGGCTAGAGCAGTGATTCCCAAACTTTGGCCCTCCAGATGATTTGGACTCCATATCCTCAAATTCCTGACTGTTGTCCAAGCTGAACTGAGCTTCGGGGAGCTGAATCATAGAATCATAGAATCATAGAATCATAGAGTTGGAAGAGACCGCAAGGGCCATCCAGTCCAACCCCCTGCCATGCAGGAAATCCAGATCAAAGCATCGTCGACAGATGGCCATCCAGCCTCTGTTTGAAGACCTCCAAGGAGGGAGACTCCACTACACTCCGAGGAAGTGTGTTCCACTGTGGAACAGCCCTTACTGTCAGGAAATTCCTCCTAATGTTGAGGTGGAATCTCTTTTCCTGTAGCTTGCATCCATTGCTCCAGGTCCTAGTCTCTGGAGCAGCAGAAAACAAGTTTGCTCCCTCCTCAATATGACATCCCTTCAAGTATTTAAATAGGGCTATCATATCACCTCTTAACCTTCTCTTCTCCAGGCTAAACATCCCCAGCTCCCTGAGTCGTTCCTCATAGGGCAAGGTTTCCAGACCTTTCACCATTTTAGTCGCCCTCCTTTGGACACGCTCCAGTTTCTCAATGTCCTTTTTGAATTGTGGCGCCCAGAACTGGACACAATATTCCAGGTGGGGCCTGACCAGAGCAGAATATAGTGGCACTATTACTTCCCTGGATCTAGATACGATACTTCTATTGATGCAGCCTAAAATCGCATTGGCCTTGTTAGCTGCCGCATCACACTGTTGACTCATGTTCAACTTGTGGTCTACTTGGACTCCTAGATCCCTTTCACATGTTGTCTCCTTAAGCCAGGTGTCTCCCATCCTATATCTGTGCATTTCATTTTTTCGCCCTAAGTGCAGTATCTTACATTTCTCCCTGTTGAAGTTCATTCTGTTAGCTCTGGCCCAGCTTTCTAGTCTATTCAGGTCATTTTGAATTTTGATCCTGTCCTCTGGAGTATTAGCTATTCCTCCTACTTTAGTGTCATCTGCAAATTTGATAAGTATTCCCCCAATTTTTTCCTCCAAGTCATTGATAAAGATGTTGAATAGCACTGGGCCCAGGACAGAGCCCTGTGGGAACCCACTGGTTACTTCTCTCCAGGATGAAAAGGTGCCATTGTTGAGAACCCTTTGGGTTCGGCCGGTCAACCAATTACAAATCCACTTAACAGTTGCCTTGTCCAGCCCACATTTTACAAGCTTGTTTGTGAAGTCCAAAACAATTTGAGGACTAGTGTTTGGGAATCCCTGGGCTAGAGTATAGGCCCCTGATTATTTATTTATTTATTTATTTATTTATTTATGGAGAATAGTCTCCAAAAATCAACATACTCATGTGCATTCCACACTTACACATGCTTACGTCACTAACAAGATTCTGGCCCATAGTTACATTAATACAAGATGTATCAGCAACCACATAGCAGGACGCCCTACCACATGATATCTTAGTTATCCCTTGTCATCCCTCTGCGAAATGGCATTCAAGTCACCTCTTCTGTGTGCCTTGTTTTTTGGTTAATTAGCCTATGGTGAAAGCAAAGTAAAACTGGCTATATGACAGTGGACCATTTCCTCACACGAAGGAAGTGTGGAGCCCAAATGTGCTTGACAACTGATTAGAAGGAAGGATGAGTACTCTCACCTAATTAGTCTCCTGAACTTGTCCTTCTCCTAAAATAGAGCTGCCCACCTAGTTCAGCCTGCTTTGCAACACACCCTTCTAGCAGGGTAAGCAATTCTGGAGTAATTAGACCTTCTCAGGGAATGCTACTATGTATTATTAACTTGACAAGTAGGGAGTGTTTTGCCTCGTGCCTTCAGCCACGCTTCGGCATTTAGGCATGGCACAACAATCCTCCTATTATTCTATCACCATGTGACCCTCTCTGTTTTTCTTTTCCTTCATGCACATTGATGTTGTGCAATTAAAACACACACACCTGTAATGAGGGTTACATGTCCTCAGATGGAATTTGTTGTTCTGAACATGTCATTCACATCAAGGAGCTGTCACTAATGAGCCACTTTTCTTCTATCTGAGTAATCAAATAATCATTTCAATCAGTTTAATATTTTTAAAAAACCTCAATGTGTCAGCCTTTTTGAGGTGTCAAAAGCGGTGTCAGATAGTAATTGCTCATTAAATTGTAAAGTAAATTGTAATTGTATTAAACAGCAACACTTTTTTTAAAAAGGACAAGCCACCTTCAACATCCCTTTTGCTGCTGATGATGATTAGAGTAGCAGCACGTAAGAGGCTCAGAATGAGACAAGGCTTCCCTACAATTAGACAGGTAGTCTCATCAATGACATCTGCTCCCACCAAATAACTAACAAAAGCTTAAGACAGCCAGTGATGGTGTGGTAGAATATCTGTAACTTTCCAAGCCCTGCTGGATCATGTCAGCCTTTCCTCGTTCCTTTTCCTGGGGATTTCTGGTTATTGTTTTATATATATATATAATCTACCTACTGAAATCAGTGAGATGGCATTGACTATGCCAGCCTCAAGGTAACTGTGTAGAAGGATCCAGTTCTAGAGCTTCTCAAGAAAAGAGAGGGTCTCAAGAGAAGCTGATTCAGGGTTACTTCTAAACTGGTCTTCATCGTTATCATGTGCTTTCAAGTAGTTTCTGAATTATGGTGACCATAGGGCAAACCTATCACAAGTTTTTCTTGACAAGTTTCTTCAGAGGGAGCTTGCTGTTGCCATCCTCTGAGGCTAAGAGAGTGTGACTTGCCCAAGGTCACCCAGTGGGTTTCATGGCTGAGTTAGGATTTAAAGCCTGTTCTCTAATAATAATAATAATAATAATAATTTGTTTTATTTATATACCACTATTCCAAAGATCATAGCGGTGAACAGCAAGTAAGCTAATTAGCAAGTAAGCTAATTTGCCCCCAACAGTCTGGGTACTCATTTTAGCGACCTCGGAAGGATGCAAGCCTGAGTCGAGCTTGGGCCCTTTTGCTGGTCTTGAACTTGCAACCTTGTGGTTTCGAGTGAATGGCTGCAGTACAGGCATTTAACCACTGCGCCACCAGGGCTCTAGAGTCATAGCCCAAAGCTCAAACCACAACACATCATTTTGAGGACTGCCAATACATTTATACAATGGCATCTGATGTCATCAACATCAGCAAGTCAGTGAATCCTCTCTAGATTTTAATCAGACCTTTAAAGGCTGTATTCACAGTGTTGATCCCTATATCTGAAACAGGTCCACCAATGTGGATATCTTTTTTAAAGTTTTTTAAAAAGTTGTTAAAGCCCATCCCCCTGAAATGAAAGGCACCAGTCTCCTCTGAATTTACATCCACTGAAATTCCTGCAAACTGGGAAATGCTGTTCCCGACAGAGGCTGAATTTCTCTCTGTCATTGCTGGACTGCCTCTGCTCCATGCTAAAACCCTGGCAGCCAGCAGATCTAGTAGTTAGTGTTAGTTAACTAGTTAGTGTTGCTCAAGTAACTCAACCAATGAAAAGAGTGATACTTGTAACATATGCTCCGCAGCTGAAAATATAATCAGCTACCCTTTTCAATACAAAGTTATGGCACAAAGCCTGTCACTAATTGACCCAAATCCTGACAGCCCACCCAGGTAAAGTATTGTTGATACCATTTTCAGGGGTGGGGTGGGCCACAGCTTATTGGTAGAGCCCATAGTGTGCATGGAAAAGATTCCACATCTATTCCCTGGCATCTCTAGGCAGGGGTGGGAAAGAGATAGACTCCTGATAGATGGGCACTGCTTCTTCCTTTGGTACAAGTCTTAAATGTAATAGCATGTATAGATCAGGAGTGGAAGCCTTTTGGCCCTCCTGCTGTTTTCACCTACAACTCCCCTAGGCTCTCCCTACCATTTACCATACTGGGTGGGGCTGCTAGGAGTTGAAACCCAAAGTTTCCTCACCTCATCCATGGAAGGGCAATTAATTCTAGCCATGATGCAGTTGGTTAAGTTTTTTTAGGCTCCTCTTGTTCCTATGCTCAAGACACTGAGGATCTATTTTCTAAATCTCTGTGTCTTGCAGGCAATCAATGGGTCATGGACGGATTGTTCTTGCTCTTTGTGGCTCATTAAAGCAAACATGAGCTCATATTTTAAGGATGCTTAGGAAGGCTGAGTCAGTAAGTGTACTGGAGGACTGTCATGTCGCTTCTTGCTGAGGCCCTGAAGGTATATGATTCTGGAATCAGTGGATGTTTTGGGAAGCTGTTGTAACATTGTCACAAATCAGGAGGTCACAAGGGCCCCATTCAGACTGGCATCAAAAAGCTGGAAGGAACTGGGCTGATTCGGATGCCCCTCCCCCATATCTCTCCGTTAGCAAGTGCCCACTACAAAAGAGGGGCATTTTAAATCGAATGCATTCTGTGCCTGCTGTGAAGGTGCCTGCTGTCAATCAAGCGATCGTCATGGTGATGTTTTTGCAGGGGCATCGGAGGTGTCCTCCCCCCTCCTTTTTTTTTTAAAGAGCCATGCACAAAATGCCCCAAAGTGTCAATTTTTTTAAAAACCTCTTTTTTGTGTGTTGCGTGGATAGGTGGGCAATTTGGGTCAGATCTGCCCCGTCCCTATTTTCAATCCCATGCAAGCTAATGCATCCCCCACTCCTTGCCCCCCAGAAGGCCTCTTACACATGAAATAATAATAATAATAATAATAATAATAATAATAATAATAATAAATTCCTCACCTCAGAAATGCCAGTAAAGGATACAATTGCCATGCATTCCTTTTTTTTTCTTTTTTTCTTTTTCTTTTTGCTTTTAAAAGCAATTCAGGGCTGCCTCTGATTCAGTAGCAAAAGCATGTATCATTATCTAATTGACAAGAGCAAAAAATGTAACATTCACATTGTAGGATTGTAACATTTGCATTTGCAACATTTCCCCTTTGCTTGAAGCTAGCAGAGAAACCCCTTGCACAAGCTGCTAGCCCTGCTCTATCTGCCTCAAGAAAAAAAACCATGCGCATATTTGGTCAAAAATAATTTTTAAAAAATATGAAAAGGGGGGGTGCCTGATGTGAGCTCCGTTCGTGCCCTGTCTTTGACCTGACCTGACCTGACCCTTTTCCTCCTGCTAGAGGAGCTTTGCCATTGCCTTCCACTGAGGCTGAGAGAGTGTGACCTGTTCAGTTCCAATTAAAGTAGACCCATGGAATCAATTGGGAATAAAATGGAAATGCAGCGCAGGCATTCCTGTAGCATCCTCATATAACACAAATAATAATAATAATAATAATAATAATAATAATAATAATAATAATCCAGGAGCAAGAGGAAAGTAGAACAAGCAAGCACCCAAAAAATAATGCACATAAGTTGTCAAAAGAGACTGATTTCCCTACATGCCCCAACTTGGACCCACAGCCCTACTTCCCTGGGCAATCCTCCTTCCTTCTGACCCTCACCTCCCTTTCAGCTTTCTCCACCACCCCCACCTCCCTCTGACAATGAAAGTAGAAGAAGCAGCCTGATTTCCCTACATGCCCCAGCGCAGCCCCACAACCCAATTCCCCCTGGAAATCCTCCTCCTCCTCCTCCTCCCTTCAGACCCTCTACTTCCTTGGGGATGCCCACTGACCCTTTCCCCCAGCTCCTTCATCCTCCTCCTTCTCCTGCTCCGTTTTAGGATCCCCTCCATGGCTCCCTTCCTCCCATGGCCCCTTTCTCCTCCTCCTCTTCTTCCTCCTCCTCCTTCATCACTTTCTCCACCCCCCACCTCTCTCCAGCCTTCTGCAGCCCAAAAGTCACCCCTGATTTCCCCCTTTCTCCTGTCACCCTTTGCATCCAGCGATTCCCCTTTTTTTGGCTCTTTCCTCCTCCTCCTCCTCCTCCTCCTCCTCCTCCTCTTCCTCCTCCTCCCCCCTCCCTTCTGATGATGGGAGGGAATGCTCTGACCTCTGCCCGCCCCCTGACCCTAATCCCCCCTAATTTGCCCCGATCATGATCGAGGGCAAGTTCAAATTTCGGGCAACCCGAGTCTTTTGGGAAAAGACGGATTTTAGCCCAAATCTGGATACCCCGGGGTAAGGGGCATTTCCTTGTGCAAGCCCTGACATGGATTGTGAAGGATTCAGATCCAATATGAACTTCACATGCAAGAATCAGTTTGAAACCCGGGGGTTTTTTTTGTAGTCTGACTGGCCCCAAGACTGATCAGAGCTTGCATGGAAGACTCACTAGGAGCTCCAGCTAAGGTCCAAGAAATAGCAAGAAACTATAGTAGTCCCTTGGTAACCACTGGGGGTTGGTTCCAGGACTCCCTATCAGTATCAAAATCCATGGATGTTTAAGCCCCATTAAACACAAAGGATAGTAAAATGGTATCCCTTACATAAAATAAAATCAGGGTTCGCTTTTTGGAATTTATATATATATTTGAATATTTTCAAACCATGGATGCTTGAATCCATGGATGAAGAATCTATGGATAGGGATGGCCAACTGTATAAATATCACAAGTCTGTGATTCTGTGAATACTCACTGTAAGCTCAATATCTAATTTAAAATTGTTGCAATTAATATTAAATGGTTCACACATGTGGTGTGAGGGTATAACCCCTCCCCTGGTAAACCATAATAAGCATGCTTTCCACTAATGTTATCCATTGTAAAAGCATGCTATAATGCTACATTATAAGTTGCTCTGATAGCCTTTAGGGCTGAAGGGCAGGGTATAAATACAATAATCAATCAATCAATCAATCAATCAATAATTGAATCACTTCTAAAATCATGTTTTCATTTCCTGTGTTCCAGACTTCATGTTATAATTTACTACACCAAATTCATTATGCAATTTAAATTCAAAGTAATTGGTAGTTCAACTGAACTTCTTCTAAAATTATCATGGAATTCTAAACAGAATTGCTTTTTTTCTTTCAGATTTATTCTGAAACTGTATTAATTAAAAGGTCTCAGTTATACATACATGAAAGAACCTGAGTTGCATCTGCATTGCAGAAATAATCCAGTTTGACACCACTTTTATTGCAATGGCACAGTGCTATGAAATTCTGGGATTTGTAGTTCGTTGTGACATGAGAACTCTCTGACAAAAAAGACTAAATGTCTCACAAAACTACAATTCCTAGAATTCCATAGCACTGAGCCACAGCAAGTAGCACAGTGTCAAATTGGATTATTTCTGCAGTGTGGATACAGCCCTGGTGCTTCGAAGGGTGGGAGGGTGGGTGGGTGGGTGGGTGGGAGTAATAAAAAGAGCTTCACTGTACAAGTCCATAAATATAGTTTTCGTCTTTTTGCACCTTCTTGAAATAGAAATTATTATGTGCAAAGAAAGCAAGAAGCTGTACACAGCTGTATACGCTGGCCTTGGGGCAGAGTGGGGGCATGGGTTTTACATGACGCATGCTCCGATACTGCCATCATACTGTGTGCCTGAATGCATAGCAGGCAGCATCACAGCGCTCATTTAGTACTGTGTCCAGATGACACAGCACCAAAAGGAGCTCCAGAACGTGCAGCCCCAACAGCAAAGGCATTAAGCAGCGTACCAACATCAATTCTAGAGTTAGGGAATGCGTGGCAACCCTAGAACGTACGAGCGGCATAACAATGGTGGTGCCCTGTGTACACGGGTGCCACCATTGTAATGTAAGCATCGTGTGGTGTCCGCACGTTGCTGTGCGGCACTTACGTAACGGGTACGCCAGTGGTGCACTCATTACACCACCCCTGCATCTTAAAAAGAACCTGCTTTTCTCTGGTTCTTTTTCCTTGCAGGGAAGCCGCGTGGTTTATTTGCTTCGCTACAGAGGAAAAAAGGCTGCCGGCAGGCCGCCCTTTTCAGGTGGTCTGTCCCAGGCCAAAGGTACCTTTTCCCTGGTGCAAAAAGGAGTGGCATTTTGCTGTTCCTTTTCATGTTGGGGAAAGGCTGGATCAGGGCCGCAACATGTAGAATCATAGAATCATGGCATTGGAAGAGACCACAAGGACCATTCAGTCCAACCCCCTGCCATGCAGAAACTCTCAATCAAAGCATACTCGACAGATGGCAATCCAACCTCTGTTTAAAGACTTCCAAAGGAGGGAGACTCCATCACTCTCTGAGGGAGTGTGTTCCACTGTCAAACAGCCCTTACTGTCAGGATGTTCCTCCCAATGTTGAAGTGGAATCTTTTTTCCTGTAGCTTACATCCATTGTCCCAGGTCCTGCAGTTGCCACGGCCCCAATCCAGCACTGAAAGTGACAGCAGCAGGCCACTCCAAAGGGGGTGTCTGTTTAGCCCCTAAGTATGTGTTTGTTTTATAAATCATTTACCTAATTTAGTAATCTGTAGGAGTGCTAGTGTAACCATGTTGGAAGTGCATTTTTCAGCAACAATGCTGAAACTGGGGCCCAGGACAGACTGCCCCAAAAGGGCGGCCTACCAGTGGCCTATTTCCCTCTAGAGGGACACTCCAGCCACCAAACCATGCAGCGTCCCTCCTGAGCAAAAAGAACCCTGAAAAACTGGATTCTTTTTTAGCCACCAGGAGGATGTGACGAGTGCGCCAATGGTGCACTTGTGACGTAAGCAACGCATAGCTATTCGTATATGTGGTGTATTGCTTACCTCAAAATGCAGTGCCCATGTACACAGGACACCACCATTAGTCTGCCACCACTCCGTGGTAGTGTTAGGGACGGTGCAGTTGGTGCACGGTCCCTATCCCTAGAATCAGCGGCAGCATGGCACTTTAGGACTGTCTGTCCCACGCCAAAGTTCAAGCAATTTTACTAAAGTTTGAGTATGTTTGGCTTTATGGTCTAACTCTAAATACCCTAAAAACACCAGATCCCATCTGATCTTGGAAGTTAGGGAGAGTCAGCCCTGGTTAGGACTTGGATGGGAGACTGACAATGAACAACAGGTGCTGTAAGCTATACTTCAAAGGAAGAAACTGGCAAACCCACTTATGTGAATTCCTTGCCTAGGATAAAAAGGTAAAGGTAGTCCCTTGACATGAATGTCTAGTTGTAACTGACTGTAGGGGGAGGTGGCTCATCTCTATTACTAAGCCAAAGAGCCAGTGTTGTCCGAAGACTGCTCTGGTGGTCATGTGGCCAGCATGACTATACCAAACCTTATCTTCCCACTAAAGTGGTACCTATTTATCGACTTGTGTTTGCATGTTTTCAAACTGCTAGGTTGACAGAAGCTGGGACTAGTGACAGGAGCTCACTCCATCATGCAGCACTTGGGCCTCGAACTACCAACTTTCCGATCTTCCAAACATCAGAATTAGCATCTTCATCACTAAGCCTCCACATTCCTGGAATGCCTAGGATAACCCTATGAAATTCATGGGGTCACCGTAAGTCAATAGGTGACTTGAAGGCACATACACAAATGTTCGGCTTCAGTTACATCTATGCCACATAGGAGAATAAAATAAACAAGCCATGGAACAACTGCTCACAAATCTTGAATGTAGTTTAAATAATAAATAAAATAATAGTTTTGCCTCTATCCTGCACCGGAATAAGAAAACTGTCTTAAATCCTTTCAGACAATTTCAAAATCAAAAATTAGTTCATGGTTTACCTCAAGAGTGTCTCAGGTTTTTCTTGGTGTCCTTAAGACACCATGTTTTTGACTCCTGGTCATCAGTGCCATACTCTGGTCAGTAGATTCCATTGGCACTTCTCCAAATAGTTCAATCACCTATTAACCGAGAACCAAAATAAAGAGCTTGCAATGTAATGTGTCAGATTTAACAAGTGATTGTTTTAAATCTTCTAACCCACACAAGTGGCTTATCTATATTCAGGGCTCAAAGAACCTGATTTTTCTGATGACCTTGTATGATATTAGAATGTAAGATTCAGGAACGAGCAGCAGGCAATCCAAAATAATAGCAGGAATTAACACAGAGAGAGAGAGAGAGAGAGACATATATTGTAGATCAGAAAAAAAGGCAGCCATGGTGATCTTTAATGGTGCCATTCAAACCTAACTTCTCCCCAACAAACACACTCCCCCCACCCCAATCTCCTGTGTCATTGGTTTGATGCATCTTATGGATTTCCTGTTTTAGGCTGACTCACAACTCAGCTGTAGCAAAACATCATTGCAACATCCTGCAAATCTTATGGTCATACTATCTTTGCCCAACAGGTTTTGGGGGGTGGTCTGTTTAGCCTATTATGTAGGCATCAAACTTAACACCTATTTCTTCCTCTTTCTTTCTTACCACTATGATCTCATTATGTTTGTCCACAAACGTGATCATGCTTGTAGTCCTAGTTGTAAGTTAGTACCTGACTACTAAAAGAATGAAACACTAGAAATATTATACAAATATTGTTTTTGCACATGGGAGTGGAAAGGCAGGGAAGCTAAAAAGGGAAAAGAACAATAGAGTGAGTAGAGAATGTAATGGGATGTAGAGAATGTAATGGTGGCGTATAGCAGACAAGCAGGTATATATTTTTTTCAACAGTTAAAGAGCTAAGGAGTAAACTGCCTCATATAATTAAGACTAGCCTCCAATCTTTGAGTGCAGGTGAACATAAGGGAGCAACCAGAATCTAAACATTAAAATCTCTAAATGATGACCAGCTGTGTTAATGACCCATCTCCTATACTGTTTACTTGTTTGGCTCACATATAATCTCCCATGGGCGGGAACTGAGCTCCTTTGGATTGTCTGTACAGTGCCTTGCATACGGATGAGATATATAAATACATAAATATGAAATAATAGCTATGGGACTTGTCTAACCACTATGGCAGGTTTGGGAAGCAAGTATGTACTGGTGAGGAGGTATTACATCCTACCAGCTGAAAGTGAAGTTCCTTCAACATCCTGATCATTTGAACGTTGCCATTAAGTAATTCAGTTTCTTTTCATCATGGTTATGATTCATTTTTCCTTATTTCCTTCCCCTTTTCAACACACACAAACACTCATCCCAGAGTTAATTCCTGCTCCTCTCTCTGCACCAAATGGAAAGCAAAAAAAGTAGCACCCAACCTACTGCATTTCTACTCAGAAAGCAGAAACACAGAAGGACTTACTGGCTAGTGTGTATATAGGACTACAAGCCAAGGCTACAAATTTATGTTTGCAAAAAGGTCCTTTCAGACTTTAAGGAAAGTAAAATTAGACATGCATAGGATTGCACTGTATCCTAATTTGATATGGATTATGCAATCATAAGAATAATTTTGCTATTACTGATTAATGTTTCATTTCTAGTTGATTAGATCTGCATCCTAACTATATTATTATTGTTGTTGTTGTTGTTGTTTATTTCTATAGCAAGAAGGGCTGTGCATATCTTTAATTTTTCTGTCGTTGACCCTTTCATGGGCATCAATGGCATGTGCCAGTGGATTTTGGCACCACGATAGATAGATAGATAGATAGATAGATAGATAGATAGATAGATAGATAGATA